>NC_068358.1:135460955-135530955 GCF_020536995.1 Dreissena polymorpha | reverse complement strand
TGTATAGGCGTTGTAAGGTAAAAAGATGTTTCTAGTTATGATAAACTTCAATCTTCTACAAGGCAAAACTTATTTGTATGGTGAACAGTTTGATAGATAAGTCACTTATTAAGCAGGAATGCTTGAAACCTCTGATGATATAACTATAAAACTTCAATAATGTTTTTACGCAGGATCATCGAGTGCAATAATAATCAGACCAAATTAATACGCTACCTTCATATTGAAACAGCAAGCAACTTGACGTATTCAGACGACGTGTTATTTATAAGATTTTTACATCTTTAACTGTATCATATTTGTTCAGGTGTTGCTGTCAGAAAAATTCGATGAAGAATACCGTCTGACGCAGAAACTCGAGTTCTTAACAGACAAATTGCAGACAATGCACCGGGAATTAGAAGAAGAGAAACGAAAAACTGACAAGTAGGTTTTATGTAATAAATATTATCACAATATTAATATTATTTTCCGCTTATATTTTGTTTGGTTTTCTATAAGTCAATTCGACGGAAATATTAGTTTTACTATGCATAATTATTTGCACTTCAGACTGATGTATTCAATTCTGCCCTCCACAGTGGCGAACGAACTACGTCACAACCGCGCTGTTCCGGCCAGGAAGTTTGAGAATGTCACACTTATGTTCAGTGGAATTGTGGGATTCAGCAAGTTCAGCACAAGTAACTCTGATGCCAGTGGCGCCATTAAAATTGTCAAACTGTTGAATACTGTTTACACAAAATTTGACGACATACTGAAAAGCCACACAGATGTGTTTAAGGTAAATGTTAAATTATATTTAAATTGCTTGCTTATTGGTTTGTTATTATTAACTTATGTTTGCAGCTGATTTTGAATTTGCTGCTGTTGATAATGCCAATCAAGATACTGGCATTTACGACACGCGTAATGGAATTGTTTTTCTGCTTCGTATGTCCATTATACCCATTTGTCATCTGGTTCCATTTTAATGTACTTTTATTTTCTTGTTACCAACATTTGCTTCATTTGTTCGCCATACCAGGAGATAATCAATGACATTAATGTCCATAAAATAACATTTTAAGACCAAGACGCACAAAATTATAATATATGAATTAGATCGACCGTATTGATCCAAATCATGACTTGTTTGAAGCAGCTTGTCATATAACAGCGACATACTATTTTCCAAACATTAATAGTTTTCCTCGGCTTTGTCCATACTAGTTATAGTGAAGCATATTCGTTAAAAAGTAGAATCCATTCAATCCCAAACAATAATTTGAAACATAATTTTCGACAGTTGATTGGTCTCAAACGCATTAAATTACGAGATTTAATTGCTTATACACAATTAACATGCTTAATGTTAATGTCCTATATGTGACAGTAATAGTATATTTACTTCGTGAGACAGCACGAGAGAAGTATCATTTATGACATTAGTTTTATCTTCTCAGGTAGAGACTGTAGGTGACAAATACATGGCAGTAAGCGGTCTACCCGAGGAGTCTATAACTCACGCAAAGTCAATTGCAAAACTCGCCTTGGATCTAATGGATGTGTCAAAAGAGCTGCGAGATCCGAACAACCATCTTATTGAGGTGATAATTATAGTTACAATTGCTCAGTCATACCCGCGAGGAAGTTATTATATTATGTATTCATTCGAAAAGTATGCAAGTTGATATTATATAAACAACTGCGTATATGTACTCATGTCAAATTTCAAACGTGCGCAGGTTTAAAGTAATATTATGCGCATTTTTCACTGTTGAATTGAGCTGCAAAGAATAGAAAGGTCAAAGGAGTTAGTTAAAATGTGGTAACTGACCAATTATCTGCAACTCGTTTTGCTACCAGTTGTTTATAACAAATATATATTATATTCGAGATTTTACATGACTGTTCCAGTCCTCTAAGCCGAGCGAAACTGTCTTTTTGTTATGATCGGAGTTAGTGTTCGTGTGTCGTATGCATAGATATCGGTTCAGGTAATTAACAATTAGATTCACATCGTACATCGAATAATTTCTGTCGTCAGTTTTCAAAACGAAAGTACGGTTGATATTCAAATGCATTATTTTTCTCTTTCCGGGATTTTGTTTTAGTATGTTGATGCTGCATTAACAAATATAAGTGTATATGAAGTGAAAACACCAACAATAAACAACGGTTGTGATAGACACCTATAAACATAGCATATACATGTTCTGTTAGATGCGCATAATATGACTTTAATAAGAATAAGCAATGTATAGTTTGGTTCGATGCTTTTGTATCAAAAATAAACTTGTAAGAACTAAGTTTATTAACATTATTTACTATTTTAGATAACCATTGGAATTCACTCGGGCGAGGTGGTTACAGGTGTGATTGGAAAGAGGATGCCACGCTACTGTCTGTTCGGCAACACGGTGAATCTCACAAGCAGGACGGAAACCACGGGTGTCACTGGAAGGATCAACGTCTCGCAAAACGCATATAAGTGAGTATGATAAATACAAATCAATAAACAATCCCTGTGTTTATGTAATATAACTTTATCAAATTGCAAAAGGGTTGACTTTAAGATAAATACTGAATTTACCAACTAAACATAACTCTGATACACGACAAACAAACACATCATCTTTAAGAAACTTAGAAACAGGAAACCCTATCCAAGCAACTGAATATCCTGCCAATTAATTGATGTAAATTATGTTCAGTTTTGTAAAGTACATGTCTCATTAACACGGTATCTTTCATACATTCATTACCATTTTAATGTCAGCTACTTGAAGGAAGGCCCATGCTATGACCAAGAGTTCCACCTGACGTACAGAGGAGAAGTGAAGATGAAAGGCAAAGCTGAACCAATGCAATGTTGGTTCTTGACACGTAAACTCACTCTTGACAAATAAAAAGGACGCGTATTAGGCAAAAATGTGCAGTACCGAAATGTTACATGTAAATTAAAGTATGGAAAAATAAGCCAGTATTGGTCTTTATCTGAGAATTATCTAATGATTATAATTATATATTAACGTGCACTTAGTAATTGTTCATGAATTTATGTTGTGTGTGGTTGTTAAGATATCTTGCGATCGATATAATTGATTTCTGATTGCGTAATTTCATATTGATATAAGTATTGACACAACACGTATTGTACTCACTATATCGTGGAGCTCGCCACTGTTAAATGTTGACATATTTAATAAATGAAGATAACAATCAAACTTATTTACGTTTATATTTTATTATTTCACATGTCTTTGTGCTGTTGAATGTTAATTTATATTCGAAATTTTCGTAATTAAAGAATTACTCTATTAGCTTTGGTATTCGCATTCGTTTCTATTGCTTACACAATTATGTAAAATTTTGTTTGTAAGTTAGTAACACAAATAGTCAAACGCATTATCTCGGCACTCAGATAAATTATGTTTATATTATTATAACTTTTAACAGCAGAAGTTCGTCAAGCTCAATCTGAATTAAAATGAGTTATTCTCATCCCGTTGGATTTGATGCTCCAATGGTTAAGCTTGTTTCTATAGCTTATACAACGCATGACTGCATGTTCACTTCACTTTTCTGTCATAATAGAAAATAAAAAAATTAAATAGAGTACAAAAGCGAATAAGTCCGCTTTATTAACGTACGTCTTTTCTAGTATCATCTGATTCTACTGTATACAGTATACATTTATTCTAAGATGTCATACAGTTTTTATTTAGTTTTGTTTTTATTTTACTGGTAATAAAATTAAAACGATGACAAATACTTTGAAAGAAGGGATAAGACACCCCAAAACAAAAATAAAAAACAAACAAACTTTTCTCAATTAAAAAAAACAATTTCAGCTACATAAGCAGGTAACTGCAACCCATGGTTCTGACGCTTGAAGTTCTTTCCAGATTATCAATTTGAAATAGACAGTTGTCCAACATATATAGGGAGCAAATTAAATAAATTACTATATTATATTCATATCTTAAAACATAAATAAAAAAAGTAACTGATGACAGTTAGTTATGAAATTATTAAGAAAAAAAAACATATTTAACTGCATTAATAACTAATACATTAAGTTTAGTTTAAACTTATTTTTTTAGCTCGATAACATCGAATCTCTAAGGCTTATTGAAACACTCTTGAGTTCTTTTCTTGGGACCAAGAACCAGTATTTGCTGTCTATGGGGGAATCTTAAGAAGACTCCCACCCTGGGGATCGAACTCAGTCGATAGGCGGACACCATATCCGATACGCCAAGGCGACCTTTGACTAAAACATTTCAATTGGTATTACTTGCTTAAAAATAGTTGTAAGTGCATATATATTACCAGTTTTATCTTCACTCCTAAATAGCACGATATGTACTTTGTGAGTTGAACAACATCAGTGTACAGTTACGAATACTACCAAAATCAAATATCGTCGCTGTCGTTCTAAAACCTCGTAGCTCCAATATTTTCAAAAAAAACCCGTCTTTTCCGAATATATGGAGTCTGGCGCGTGTTTTGTGCTATATCTCGTAGCTCTACGCCAATCAGAGCCATTGAAAAAGCCACGTGACGAAATGTTGTAGCTTGATTGTTGTTTTTTTTCCGGCGAAAAGTCACCTATAGGTACGTCACTTCGTTTGGACAAATTTGACAATAACGTTTTTATATTTGCAGCTACGTAGTTTCCTATCAGGACGAATTGTCGTACCTCATAAAAATGACAAAACTGTGGTGACAAAATATCGTAGCTACCATTTCTGAATATCAGTATGACTTATCGGTATGACTTACGCGTCTACTGCTTATACCGTATTTTGCAGCTTCATTTGTTTGGTATTTTTTACAGAATTTAAATTTCTTAAACATCGTTATAAAAATGTGACGTTTTTTTTTCTCTCTCTTGAAAAGTTTGCATTTTGTAGCTACGAGATTTGAGAACGACATCGACGATATATATTGAATATTAGTTTCATAATAGCATCATACCTGTTCCCCCGAGTGGCCTGAAGGAAGTTCTATTCTAGATATATGCTTAATATATTAGGCACATCTATATAAAAACTAAGTGTCACTCGAAATAAGTACTAGCACTTGGACTTATGGAATCTTAAACTTGACGGCATACAGTTGTAAACAGCGTAATTTACAACCAGTTACTGCACTTCCGTTTGAACCTCTTATTTAGAAATAAAATATTATTGATTTGTGTGATTGAAAATATGAATTCCAAAGATACGCAACATGAAATAAAACCTTAAAATCTGCGTCGGAAAATGGATTATTGAACGAATTTATTGTACAAACATGTGAAGTTTATAAGAGCCTTTTAAAAGACTTGCCATCCACTTTTGGCACGTTGATAGAGTAGGCAGGGTATTAATATTTGGTAAGGAAGTGGAGACAGTATGTTTCTTTACATTTTCGTTAAGACTTCCATGCGCATTCTCGAAAGTGTGAGAATGGTCCAATATATTTGGAAACAAGTTCTTTTTTAGCTCAATTCGTTTGGTCTACTAAGATTGCGACCTTTTAAAAGTGGATTTTAGAGCGGGTTTTTGTTTCGGGAAATAAATGGTTCATGATACGAACTAAATAAGTAGAAAAATATAACTTATTTCATCTTAATGTGTTCCTTGGTTACAATTAATTGACTCAATAGATGTATAAAAAGTAGAAAAAGAGTAGTGAATGTGAACGTTGGTAGGGAACGCACTTCCAATTATTTATATTTTTTTCTCTGTAAATTAAAAAATAACAAGATAATTGTAAACATTTCATAACCCAAGTTATGTTTTACCGTCCTTAAATAACAAGTTTACATTAACATGATGGGGGATAACAAACGGTCTATATCAATCATGTGCATCTATCGTTGGATAAGCCAAAGATAAATGAAACAAGTCGAGCTTGAAAGATAGCATACTGTAAACATGACAACTGTGTTCTGATATGCACAATGCTATATTACGCGATTAGGATTTGAATATTTACAAGCATATTCCATTTATTACAAGAGGAAACTAAGAATCGGTTCACACTGACATTCAAAAGCAAAAGCTATATATTGATTCAGGCTTATTAATTGAAAACGGTTTCGACACGGCAACAACGCAAACGCAGAATACATTTATCTCAAAGGTGGAGGATTTAATAAATGCATAACTAAATTTTAGTGAATAAAATATATAATTAATAAGTACGTATTGGTATGACCAAAGGACTGAAAACTTACAGTTTATGTTTATCTTCGAAATGTTTCATCTACATGGGATTGGTTCCAAATGCATTTTAGACGTTCAAACTTCTTTTCGACTGCCCTGCATTCAACATAGAGGAACAAATATAGTTATTACATTTGCCATACATAAGATGACCAAGTTGAAATTATGTAATGACTAGAGCGTGCAAAAAGGATACAAATAATAGAAACGTAAATATATTTGCGTATAAATAATAGAAATTCAATACCATTTACTGCAAAAATACTCTGAAACTGTAGTGATCATAGTGCTAATAACAGTCATATGTAACATTAAATGGGATTCTCCTTACTAATAATTCTAACAATTGAATGTTGAACATTTAATATCACAACACAACGTAATAAACTACCAACACTGCACTTTTTGAAAGCATTTGCATTAAAGGACGTCCGGAAGAAACAAAGGGACGTATTCATTTTGCGTATGCGATCAGTGTTATACTTTCTATAATGCTGCATATTTTTGCCGCTCGGCACGGCGAACTTTAGAAATCGACGTTCTTTTCAAAATTTAATCGGAAAAAAGTGATCGTCTACCAGAATTTTACAGAAATATGATATTAACATGGTACTACTCAATACGAATCGTTGGGATCCATTTTACCAAAGACATTGTTTCAATTGTAGAATGTATAGTTACTTTACACTATATTTATAATTTATATGACTGTAAAATTCACATATTTTAAATATGTATATCATCCGCTATGAAATAAATGTGGAATAACCGCATACATCCTGTTCTTGTCTCAGTAGAAGCACTTATGTCCAAATAAGTCACCCTTTACATTTTAACGTTAACCATTTAACCTTATATACATTGTTACTTATGCTGAAAGTTGCGCATATTCCTCTGAAATTACAATTGCCCCTTTCACAGCTAAACGTTTTCAATTACAGCTTAATATGATAAAGTCATATGTTTCATCTCTGAAGTAACACATGTTACATTTAACATTATTATGGCAAAGTGCTATGCCACTTAAACAAAAAATCGATTTATTTCATAATGATAAATGTGTTCATTGGTTACAATTAATTGACAAAGGAGATGTATAAAAAGAAGAAACACGGTACGGAATGTGAATTCTGATAGTGAACGCACTTCAAGGGATTTTTCTTTCTCTTCATTTTCATTAAAAATCAACATAATTATAATAATTTCCTAAAGAATGTTTTGTTTTACCATCAATAAATAAAAAAGTTTAAATTCACGTGATGGTGGATAACAAACGGGATATAAAATATAATTGTATAATCAGTATTAATACTGCGCTGGACGTATAAAGGTATTTAAAATGCATTAAAGAAAAAGTGACAGCACATTAAACCATAGTGCATCTTAACATTCGGTTTATGGAAGTATACTTTATTGAAATATATCGAAGAGTTTAATATCATCAGGTTATTAAATCCTGTGGATATTTAACTCTTAAAATATTAAATTCCCTAATCGACATGTTTTCAATGCGGAATTTGTTTTATTGATGTATCTAAACGTAGACTGAGAAAACAAATATCATATTATATATTATCTTTCAGAAGAAGATAAATCATAGTGTCGGTTTCATTTCTATCAAAAACGTAAAAGATGCAGACCCATTTTGTTGACTGTGTTTCCTTTTTATAAAAAATATTTAATGTAACATGGTTTACTAGAGCATTAAAGTGTATTTCCTATCCTTTATATCCTTTTTCCGATTAAATTTCATGTAATCAATATCGTTCAGTAAAATAATGAGAATAATAAATGTAAGCAAATCTACTTTATGGCTTATATTGAACGATATATATATACGATTATGTTATGTAGATTTTAATGCAAATTAGATGAAAACAATATTAAAGATCTTTTGTAAAATTAAGTTACTATGACATATAAACGGATTTTTTCATCATTAAATGCAGATTTTGTTTTTAAATAAAACACAAGGAACAACGTTTCCTGTCGAGAAATTGAGCGTTAAGTTCCGAAGAAAATGGAATTTGCAAAACTCCGTGGTGTATTATCATCAAATGAAATAAATCACTTTCTTTATTTGGCAAATAGTTGGCTTTAAGCAGTACCGACAGGCTCGGTATATCCATTATTAATTGAATGTGTTAAATTCTACCTTTCTCTCACACTAAACAGACACCATAGGCATGCGTTCGTTCAAAGTTTCAAGTGGTGGCGCACTATATTACATTTCTGGAAAGCAGTTGGTAAACTAATTTACATAACTACATACTGCTACGCCATCACCAAGCTAATGAGAAGAAATGTATTCATTATTCCAAGCATTTTGTATACACGTGTTACTATTACAACCGACAGGCACTTATAAATGTTTGCCATAATACCAACCGAAGCGACTATAAATTGTGTAATAATTTTCGCATGAGCTGTACATTCATGTCTTCTTCAATTAAAATTATAAACTGAACTCTACATTGTTCCTCATTTAAAGCTTTGTGATAAAAAACTTACACACAAGAATTTTAAACTTCTTTATTAACTAAATAACTGTTTACCTATTATTTTAATACCAACGTGTGAAAGACAATACACAAGTGGAGCTAAATCCAGTTTGTTTTTGCTGTCGTTTTCGATTCCGATTGATGATTTTTTATATATTTTTTACATATATTTGTAGTGGTTTTTGAAAATATAACTGATTTTCTGGCCGGTTGGAAATAAATGAATGCATTCTTTAAACACATATTTGACGAACCGTGAACAAATCCCTTCAATTTTAAAAAATTTCTGAAATAAAGTTAAGATCTTTGTTCAGTACATTTTCTTATATGACAATCTTTAAAATAAAAATATATTGATAATTTCATTTCCTCATTTTTAATAATTCATTAAAAGAAATACTAAGCCTCAAAAGCACTCTTTACTGACGATTTTATATCTTTAATACCCTGCCTCCAAAAGTGGATGGTCAGTCATTAAAAAAGGCCAAACAAACTGGACATATTATTACAATTAATTCGTTAAACAATCAATTTGAAGATGAAAAAGTTGTTTCTATAATTAATGCCGACGCAGATATTACGTGTCCTAGTAGTTAATTATATGTCGCGAATCTTTGTTATTCAAATTTTCGTGCTCACATATCAAAACAGGTTTTTCACGATTTTTTATTTTATGTTTAAGTATGATTAGCAAACGAAAGTGCAGAAACTGGTTTTGGAGTACGTTGTTAATAATTGATTACCGTCAGGTTTTAGATTCCTAAGGTCCAAGTTTCAGTTGTTTTTTCAAGTGACACTTAGTTTTCACATGTATGTGCCTAATATATTTAGCATATGTCTAGAAGAGAACTGTCCGCTTTCTGTTTTTAAAAATGTATTACCGTCCATCTGTTGTAATGTTTAGTATATGAACTTAATTTAGCCTTCTTTCTTTGATGCCATCTGTGCATGGTGGACGTCATTAATCAGAACTAGATACCATGTTGTCATCGTTTCAGATTATAAATTAGCGAAGGCTCGTCTGCTGTGTTGTACAGAAGAGTATGTTTGCCAGATATTTCAACAGTTGCCATTATAAATATTAATTAAATGTTAGGGCTCTATGAGTGTTTATCAACACTTCACAACATCCAAATATGAGAGGGAAAGCAGATTTGAATAATAGCCAGGGAACGAGAGAATCTAGGAGAGACGGGTGTTGAGCGTAGACATGTAAACAAGAAGTTTGAAAGAGTGTTTAATATATGTATTTCCTGTATATGTTTATTATCTTCGTGTGTAAATATAATGTAGAGTCTATATCAAGTGTGGTGACTTTGAAGTTATGAACTTTCTCATTGAAAAACGCTTCGGGCCACTAGGGGAAATACATTTAAATTAACTTGGATGAACAACTTTGAAACGCGGACAGTATGATGCCATTATGAAACTTATATTCAATGAATATGGGATTTGTGTATGATGCGCAACAGTACCCTTTTGTTGTTAAACACGCAAACAAAGTAGATATCGTGTTATTTAGGACGGAAGATAATACTGTCAAAATATACGAACTTAAAAATAACGCTCTATGGATCAGAATCTAAGGTTACGCGTGCGGTAAATAAAGATGAACATACCTATATGTAAAATATATAATCACAGTATTTGCCCCTAAAGTATAAGTACAAAGACACTTCAATTAATAGTTCAATCACCCGTTCACCCGTTAGATTGTAACACAAGTATAGAAAATCTGACATCACTAAATTTGAATATGCGCATCAATTCGGTTCAAAATTCAAGGTTTCCAGAAAAATATACACATTCAGTATTCGTTGTCTACCCTCGATATTACTCCTTATGAAAATAGTATTGACTTTAAGAAATTTCAGTTTATAGGACATTTTATTAAAAAGGAAATGTTCAATCATCGCCTTATTCCCTTTTTGAATTTTGATGAACGAACTATATGATTTATGCCAGAAAACATATTTTATGCTGCTGATGTACAACCTTGTTGAATATGTATTTCACTACGTTAAATTGCAAGCATTTCCTTGTTTAATATGACGAAGAAAAAACTAACGGCAACCATATTCATTGTACCGTGATAAAACCCATCATTACCCTCTGATAACTGATGATAACCAGAGTCAAAATTTACATTTTAGGATCGATAACACAGAAAGCATTACACCTTAGCATATTTTAACGTGTCACATTTTGTTAACGTTTTAATATATTTATACCAGAACTTGATACATATCTTTGGCGACATCACACAATTATTATCTTTTCAATATAACGAGCTATTTTTGTCAATTTTAAATTTATCAATCATTTGGTAAACAGCTGTGTCCTATAAAAAAACGCAAGTTGGGCGCCACAACATGGTTTTAGAACTGCGGATACTACGTGTTGAATTGGCGTGCGTTAGTGTGTGCTTCCGATCATTGTACCCTTCTGTGAGCCATGCCTTATACATTTTACATGCGATGGTTTCAAAAATTTACAGAAGCTTAAAAGAGTCACGCGATTTTTTTTTCCATAATTCTAATTGCTGTATGCATGTATGTAGTTTTTAATTTATTTTGTATACATAATCCCTCAGTGTCCTTTTTGATAAACACACAATTAATGCAGAAAACAGTTCAATTAAGACAAGTGTTATTTCAGTCGACATTTTGCAGCCAAATCTTTTATAATAAACTATAAAGTGTATTTACACTGAAGCGACGAATTCGATAAATTCCGTTATTGCATTCAACAATGTATCCACTGAGCATAAAATTTCTCTCTAGTCAATCCCAGCTTCTACATCGTCGACCTCATGTTCGATTCGATTTATGAAGGGGGGAGGGGGGCGGGGCAACTCGTGCAGAACCGGAAATTCAAAATATGAAAAGGATCTATTATTTCCCGTTGCTGATGGACATGTCACTTGCGTTTCTTTATTATGTGTCCGCTGGTTTTAAGCGAGTTTATACGATCCAAGTAATATTATTTGAACACGGATATAACGTTAATTAATAAAATTACTAGAATAAAAGTTCAAAAGGATCGATGCCTGAAAACTAAAGTATAGTTGTACAAGAATTGCAAATTATTTGCTGCTGTACAGACAAAAAATCTTTTATGTACAGCAGTTGTGTACACTGTTTCACGATCCAATATATATGGGCTTTAACTTGTCTGGTTCCTAGCTATGATTGTAATATTATCTTTAAAAACAAAGGGGCAGGTAATCGAGACTAGGATTAAATTTGGCCGTTATTGTGTGTTACATTCATAAATCTAATTACCAGTTTATTGCTTCGGACAACCTGGCTAAAAAGGAAAGCAAACAATTTGAGGGGGGTGGATTCTGGGGTGGGGCGTGTGGGCTAGTTTGGGTGGAGTCTATTGTGGTATGACAGGTAAGTGGTGTTTTGTCAAAGTATGTATCAAATCCGATCACAAATAAATTCTTAATTTAAAAAGTCTTCTTTTTTTTTGGGGGGGGGGGTTCGGTAGGATGTGTTTTTATTGTTTGTGTTATTTTAACCATGTTTAAAAAAATGTTTGGGGTGTTAAGAGGGGGTATAGTGTGGGGTGTGGTTATTTATTAGATGATCTTTCAAAATTAATAAATAAAACGGAAAAAATGAGGGGGGATTCTGGGGTGGGAGGTAGGGGATGGTTTGAGTGGAGTCTATTGTGGTAAGTCAGGTAAGTGTTGTTTTGTCAAAGTATGAATCAAATCTGGTCTTAAAAAGAAGTTATGGCAATTTTAGCAAAAATTAATACTTTGACCTTGAGAGCTCATGCCATTCAAAGGTCAAGGTCAAATTCAACTTGCAAGGTACAGAACCTTCTTAATAGTAAGAAAGTATTTGAAGTGTGAAAGCCATAGCCTTGATACTTTAGAAGTAAAGTGTATATAAACACAACATTTAATCAAAAAAGGGACATAATTCTGTCCAAATGCCAGTCAGAGTTACATTAATTTGACTGCACAGTCCCCTTATGATAGTTAGTAAGTGTTGCAAGTATAAAAGTAAAAGCTTTGATACATTAGGAATAAAGTGAACCTTAACACAAAACAGTTTGAAAAAGGGAGAAAACTTAAAATGTGCATTGTTACTGATTGTTCGTAGTTACCCCCCTTGTATCATTTTCAATCTAATTTTAGTCGTAGCGACCTTAACCTTGGAGATATCGACGTAATTCTTTCGCGAGACACACCGTCAAATGATGAACACATGTGCTGAATGATTTTAAATCTCACAATGAACGAAATAGTTATGGCCCGGACAAGCTTGTTCCGCCCGCCCGCCCGCCGACATACGCCAATCTAATAACCAGTTTTTTTCCTTCGGAAAACCTGGTTAATAATCAAAAGTTTGCCTTCTGATTTAATATTTGGCTTATTAAAGTTCTTAGATGAAGCGTAATAGTTTTCTGCAGAAGTAATTCAGAATGTCGCGGGTAAGAAAATAAAGTTATAGTACCATGCTGGCATGATATAATTCTTCAGTTCTGTAAATAACTAGAGATATGTCACAGACGTGACGAATACCACCACATGCCGCATTGACACAGAATATTTTGCATGTTGTTTTCACAAAAAACAGCGGACACCATGCTCAATGTTTAAATCGCACTAAGTGACCCCGTGACGTAGTTTTTGAGCCGGCATGGCCCATGGTCGAACTTTGCCTAGATATTAATCTAGATACAACTTGTGACCAAGTTTGGTGAAGCTCAGATGAAAACTACTTTAATTAGAGAGCGGACACCATGCTCAATGTTTAAAACGCACTAAGTGACCCTGTGACCTAGTTTTTGACCCGGCATGACCAATATTCGCACTTGTCCTAGACATCATCCAGATACAACATCTGACCAAGCTTGGTGAAGATCGGATGAAAACATCTTGAATAAGGGAGCGGACACTAAATACGGACCGAAAGACCCACCGACCGACAGACCGACCGACCGCCAGACAAGCTCACTCCTATATACCCCCCTAAACGTCGTTTGTGGGGGTATAATTATTATATATTTGTATCAATTGTGTGATTTTCTTGATGTGTATTTCAAAATAGTTATTTATTTGAACACTGGTCCAGTCCAAAAAAACTTTCTTTATCCGTCTAGAACAAGAGAAGTTTTTTTGGAGAGGTTCCGTGGCCTTACCTTCTTTTGTTCTTGACTAAACACTAAAATAGTCTACTCATATCTGCTGTTGTAATTTTCGTCTTATTTGAAATAAAATTATGTAACTTCTTTGATGTTATGTATTCAGTCAAGAAAGTGTATATTGTATACTTACGTTTTTAGAACATAAATATGCCTAAAAGTTTCAGTCATCATGTGATACTCTTTATGTCAATTATACTGGGAACGGACTATATTTGGTTTTAAAATAAAAGCTCTGATAATTGATGGATATTATATATTATGAACATGTGAAAAACAAATGTATAAGCAGGTAAAACAACTCAAATATGCAAAGATCCAAGGAGGATTAAAAAACATGAATACATTTGTATATAAAATCCCGTGTTATATGTAAAATGTTTCAACGAACTTCCTTATTACTTTGGGAAATACATTATCACTCATAAACTTTTAATCAAATGCTCCGAACTACTTTCCCGTTTGAACAAACGAAATTCGCGGACATATTAGCATAAAAAAACAACCTTTTATTGGCAATTTTTGCATAACTTCAGCATCGTCAATCCATTTTTTTTTCTGGTCAACGAGCTATCTCTTGGGTTTTTAATTTTCCAAAGTCTCATAAGTTTGTCATTGCGAGTATTGAATACAAATTAGTTGGCAAACGTAGGATTTCTCATTTCATCAAGTATGTTTTGATAGCTGTACCACCATTAATCAGCAAATCGGAATTCGTTTAACTGTCAACATATCCTGAATAGCATCACCTTAAATATATTTTGTTTAAAACATCTCCCAATAAAAATCAACGGAAAGTGTACCAGCTCGACATTAAGTACACTATAGCAGAACAGAACATAACAGAACAGAAATTTTATTACGACTTGTACATAGTATATCGTCAGTCTAAACCATAGACTACTTAGCATATCAAAAGGTCATGTGAAAAGAAAGAGATTATACAGTTATAAGAATTATATATACTATCAAACATAATACATGACAGTGGTGGGTAAACACAAAACAATGAAGACAGGAAAAAAACTTATTTTTACAAAGAATGTGTGCAACAGAGTGGAAATCTGCTATTAGCATTTATGGAAAATAAACTAACATCAACAAATGCTATGTGTATAATTATGATTTAATTTTATTAGAAAAAACTAGCTCATGAACTTTGCATGAATTAATTATGGCGCCGAATTCAACAATCGGACAGTTAATGGCAATTGGTTATGTTACAACTTGCATTGGCCTTTAAGCTGATTGTATTAGCATATAGAATGCACAATTATATTAAATAAGTGAATACAATATATATTTAACATAACACAACTACAATTACTCAGTTTCGTTACCAGTAGGAATAAAAGTACATCTACACTTCCTGTGTAAATATAATTACACACACAATTAAAATAAACAAATAAACAAATACAAAAGCAAACCCGGGGAACATAAAATTCAGCTGGTGGTATTTGTATTAAGTATGTTTTATTATACACATACAATTACACATAACCGTTGAATAAGCAAGCACAAAATCAAATCCGTGTAAGATAACAATTCAAAAGGACGTATTTGTATTCTGAACAACATTCAATTTATTCTTCTTTATTAAAAGAGCTTCTTTCACAAAACAGCTACCCTCTTTAGAAGATGTATTGATTAGGCTTAGAAATTTATATACTGATGGTCGCTTGAAATAATAAGTGTTTTTTTCTGATATCGTTATAACAAGGGCATATTACTATAAAATGGTATTCGTCTTCAATATCACGTGAGTTACAACAAGTAAAATATCTATGTTCCCTAGCTATGCGATTATTACTAAACCTACCCGTTTGAATTCTTAATGTATGACATGAAATTCGTAATCCACAGAAGTAAAATCTGAGACTTTTAGGTAAGACATCTATATATTTTTCAAATTCAAACGATATTTAAAATTCTTTGTGCATAATAAGACTGGACTCTCAAGTGTGTGCAACTTATTTTGTTTAAAACAATCTATGACTCTGCATTTTAATTCACTGAGAAATGCCTTTGTGTTAACAAATCCATAATTATTAAGGAGATTGTTTACGTGTGTTACCCAATATCTCTTTCCACTAATACAGTCTTTAAGAGCCTCGTTATAAACGACACTTAATATAATATTATCACTGTCTTTAATTTAAACCAATATTTAATTATTCCGATGTATCTGTGGATATACAATGGATATCTGCCCAGTTTACCATACACTGCAGCAGAACACGCATTGCGTCTTACTCTTAATAATCTTTTACAAAATTTAAGATGGATTCTTTCTTGTTCTTTTGATTTCGTATATCCCAAAACTTCGCAAGAATAGTTAAAGTGATATTATGGACATCTAACATTTAAAAGGTGTCTATCGCAACCGTTTTTTGTTTTTGGTGTTTTCACTTTATATACACTTATATTCGTTAATGCAGTATCAACATACTAAATAAATATCCCGGAAAGAGAAAAATAATGCTTTTGAATATCAACCGTTCTTTCATTTAGACAACTGACTACAGCTAATATTCGATTTACAATGTGAATCTAAATTGAGTTTTATGCAGATTCGTTCATACGACACAAAGACACTATTTTGTTTTACGGATCATTTCGGCATAGAGGACTCACCATTCATGTAAAATATCAAATATAATATATATTTTTTTATAAACAACTGGTAGCAAGATGAGTTGCAGATAATTGGTCGGTAACCACATTTAAACTAACTCTTTTGACCTGTTAATTCTTTTCAGCTCAATTCAACAGTGAATAAGGCCCATACTATCACTTTAAGTATTGGTGTTACCAATGCATCGAATATTTGACACAAAGTTTTGGGAGAGAGATCAAAATCGTTGTATTTGCAGAAAAAACATTTAAAGCTTTTAAGGCCTTTTCATTAACATATTCAATGTTTATAGAAAAGTTACCTGTGTAATTAAAAACAGTCCCTATATAATTAAAATCATCAACAACTTCGATTGGTTGGCTATTATTTGTCCATTTTTCGTTTGCTAATGTAACCTTGCCAGAAAAATCCCCGATCACCATGGGAACCAAGGACCTCCCGGTTCCAAATCAGGCAGGCAATCTACTGCGAAAAACTAGCTCATATAGCAAGGCAGTATAACTTCTCCTTATACCGAACCCTGCTACACTAATAACGCCCCGCGTTTTCGGAAGACCATTATTTTAGTTTTGTAATATTTACAGTTAGACCCCATGTGCCAAAATATGAAAATAAAAGATCTAAATGCCTCTGAATTTCTTCATGGGTTTTTACCTATAATGGCCATATCATTGGCGAACAACAACAAAATCACAATAATATTATTACAATACTTAAGCCTGCGTCAATGTCATACTGTAAATAAATAAATAAATATCTAACAATTTAAAACCGTGGCTATTCAGAACATTATCGACCGAGGCCCGTACGGGGGTAGAATCAGGAGCATAGTCAGGGTCATCAAATTACGTACTTACACAATTAAAAGGGATATACTCGCGTTTATTATCTACCCTACTGTAAAATCGCCAAATAGAACTACGCATCCGAGCGCATTAAATAGAGGAACATCATTTTCAATTGTATCAAACAAATAAAAATTAACACAATTATTGGCCGGAGATTCTCCATCCCGATTATATGTCCCGCATAGATAAACATCTTCAACAGTATTACAAAACAGGCGATCTAATTAAATCCAAATAATAGTACCGTGGTAAGTTTTAACTATCGACCAAAATAAATCCTCCACTATTCCGTTTGGCTTTACGGTTTTGAATTTTTCTATAAAAGTTGTGAGTGATGTTACCATTTACAGAAATATAACAATAAAAATTAGTCCATGATTCATACAGGAAGCAAATGTCAGAAGAATTGATAATAATTACAAAATCAGATGAGTGTTATTTCATCGTCCATGGACGTTCCACGAGATAATTGAAAGCTCACCCACATCGTCACCCTAGTCCCTGACCGGTTTACCGTCCACGTATATGGTGTCGTATACTAGCCACGCACGTTTGCCTTTGTCCCTAGCATCCTTCATCTGTTTTACTAATTTCCGGCGCTTGGCGGATACCGCCTTTAGGAACTGTTCATACATAGAGTAATTGGTAACCTTTAGTTGCTTCCATTCCCTACGAACACGTTCGCTATCCTTGGAAATTGTAAACTTGGCCACATTATTCCTAGTTTTACCGGTTATTGGGTTGCCAGGTGAACGGTGAACTCTTTCGAACCTGATGGAATCTGTTATGTCCTTGGAGAGATTCAGTGTTGTATGCATATACTCCTTCAGCTTCCGTTCCGTCACTTCTGCTGTCTCATTGCCTGACGAATTGTCCTCCGCAATATTCGTGAATACGAGGTTATTTCTCATTGACTGAGACTGAAGGTAGTAGTGCACAAACTGGTACCCGAAAAAAACCCGAATCTGCGGGTCAAAAAAATACCCGCGGATCCGGGTCAATGTTTTTGCGAACGATACCGGTTCGGGTCGCTAGCTACGAAGTACACGATTACATGTTGAACGTGTTGTCGAATCATCTCCTTTAAACAAGTGAAGTAAAATCACATCCTTTATCATTTTAAGCAGTGTTGTTATAACAAATACTCATAAATATATAAAAGTTACGCACCAAAAGCATTAACATCGAGTTTCATTTGTTATTCACATCCCAAAATGGCGACGTTAAAAAAACGAAACATGTATAATACAATATATCGCCGTCAAAGTAGAAAAGGCAGTTAGAGTTTACAGTGAAAGTTATTTCGGCTTTTCCCCTCAAAATAAGAGAAGCTTAATGTTTGCTTGACAGGTTGTGTTTCTTATACATGTACTGTTTATCGCCATTCCAAGTAATACTAACATTTGCTGATTAAGTCCAACAACGTTGTGTAAACCTAATAAATAGTAATGTGCAGTTCGGTATTTCATTCATAACTAAATAAATCAAACCAATAAAAAGTAGTATATATTCTAAACAATATACTTGACAAACAGTTGAATATTTAATCCGCTAAAACATGCTGTGAAAATTAATGTAGTTTTATTTTAATTAACTTATGTATTATCTGATCCGACCCGACCCGAATTTTCTCGTGAATTTAAATTTTGACCCGCCGACCCGACCCGATGATTATTTTTAACCCGTGTGAGCCTTAGAAGGTAGGGTACCTCTTCCTGCAATTCGTCGCGCTGCCTCTCAAGGTCGCTGACCCTGGTGCTCACCAGGGTAGAACGCTTATTGACGAGCTCTACCATGTCCTCCAGTCGGTTTACGCGCTCCTCAATTACTTTTGCACTGTCCTCGATCACAACCCATACTTGTCGAATTTCTTTTTTAAAATCTGTCATTTTGTCTAGGGACTGAATACCGTCTAGTTCCTTTTCCATGGATATGACGCGCTGTACTAACAACTGTATTGTTTCACTTAGAGCATTGATGCAGGGTTGTCCCACGTGACTCGCCGTATTCCCTCGAACTACACTTGCACCCCGATCAAACAACACAAGAATCCACCGTATGACTTAGTTTTATATCAATTCCATATAGGACAGAGCTAGTTGGATTCAATAACTCACTTAATGATGTGTCCAAATCACTTGACTGGCCTCTCTGTTTACACGGCTTGCTTTTGTTTACTACACCACTACTATTCCCAGTACTGCTTCGATTTTTTCGCTTACTTCCCGGACTTTTTGACATTATATCATATATAGCAACATGATAATCAATCACTTGAAACAAAAATATTGACTTTTGACGCTTATTTTTACCAAAACACCATTTATTTTAAATTTGTATGAGAGCGCGAAAAACACGACCGTTCCCGAATAGCACGAGAGGCGGAGGTTTCAGTGCGATGCTTCTTGACACAAGAATAGAGATTGATATAAAGTATCGGGACCAACAAGACGCACGTTTCCAGAACAATACTTATGTAATATTCCATTTATTATTTGCGATTGTCTGCATTTATCAAACAACAAATAAATAATATCGTATGTCAAGTATTGGTCCGCCAAACGACTTTATGTAAATGTATGAAGTTGACGTCAGTTCATGTGTCAACTAAATATTGCTGTACAAGACAAAACTTCAAGAATAGACCGAATATTTATATAAGAAAGTTGTTCGGCTACTAGTTTGATACGGCACCATAAAAAGCTCTTCGTAAACACATTTTCTCGTATTTGAATGTTTAATAAAAACTATTTGGTGTTTGAAAAAAAAAATAAAGGTATATAATAAATCACATTACCAAACATAATCGAATAATTTACCGTTTATATTCATGTTTGCTGGTTCATTTCTTTAATCACTAACTTAATATTTTCCTCCATAAAACCGTCCGTGTACATTCATATTATGTATGCATTTGTTTTCTTTGGCTTTATCTTTGCAAATATCATATTCTACTTTTGGTTAAATTTAACATTCACAATCGTACTGGCGTTTGTGACATGTAGATATTATATATTTATTCAGATAATTTAAAAGGAAAATACTCTTACTTATAATTTTTAAACGATTATATTCCATCGGTATAATTTCGACAACATTCATATTTGAGTAAACATTTAGGGTTTTATGCAATACTTTCAAATTTCTTCTTGTGAATGTCAGCAACTTATATCTAGTACACTTCAATAGCAAATGAAAATATTGTATTAATACTTATGAGGATGTGTTTCGAACTGCTCTTTAATTTGAAAAATTATTCTTGGACGAGTTATATCACTCAAAAATAAAGAGTAACACATCGGCAATAGTTTAAAGCATTTACTTTCAGTAAATATCATTGAAATGTGTCCTGTGATAAATATTTTGTCCGAGATCATGGATGATTCCAGGAAGTGTTGGAATAGTTAGTGTTTGTTTTGAAGGTTTTTGTCAATTATGACTTTGCAGTTGCAGATCTTTTCCATGCTCTGTTATAGTGTGCTTTTCCACCAGCAGTTCATCGGCTTTACGTTTCAATCGGTCGTGGATGATGCGTAGCTTGACTTTGCTGGCATGGCTGATGACGCTGATGGTGCTTTAATTCTGACACAGATTGACTGCGGCTCAACCAGTCAGGAGGTTCTCGTTAGCGTCTTCTCTAACAATGGCCTTAGACGTGAGGTCGTCGTGAGGGCCTTCAGAGTATTGTATGTGTTCTTACTGCTGTCTGGGCTTATCTAATGGGTCAATGTCATTTCAGTGCTCATCAATCCACTCCCCTTGTCCTCTTTCATCTTCTGTATCACCTCCTTATTCGCTATTTGGTACTATGTCCTAGAGTCTTGGACGGTGCGCGTTTCTTTTCTCAGCTCTATGAATTTGTCGCAAAGATTCATGATCTATGCCGTCATTAATTGCTTATTCTCCCTCCTCCATGTTAAATAAAAACATATCCTGTCCATGACAGCAAATCTTTTTGGACAGCAGGATGTTTTTGGTTAAAGTGTTGATGTCACTGTTTAGGGCTGGAATCGAGTCAACTTATTGTGCTTAAAATGCTTTAGCTTTTTCTGGTTCTTTCAGTTTCTCTACAGCGCTTATAATTTGTCTTTGTCTATGTTAAACGCTTCTCATTTAATGTAAGCTTTGTGCTGGTGAGGACTCAGTTGTGGCCGCTGTCAATTTATGCACAAATCGAATAACTCTCAGCACTGTGTCGATCGTCTTTCCTTTGCCGAATCTCCCTACTGACCCTGACAGGTCTTAGAAGGCGTCATATCTTATCTTTGCGCTTCAATTGTCTCAGACGAAAAACCTATCTTTGTTCAGTACCTAAGCTATGATGCGCTCTAACTTTTCATGAAACTGTTCGAAGTTTGGCATGAGTACGTTTTTCGCAAAATTTATCAAGCGTAATAATAATTACCATTTAGTTTTTTAAGGCCAAACTATAAGGATGTTTATTTAAATGCTCATGGGAAATGAATCTATTTCATCAAGATAATTTTGCTGTTTTTTAGATTTGCATGTGATGCCCTAGGTAAATCTACCTTACCTTATTGGTTTATGTATGTTATATGAAAGACTATCGTTTCATAGAAAGATTCGTGTACACGTGACATATGTTTTTTGACGCAATTAACTTGGCTTATTTATTACTTTCATTTTGGAAAAAGTAACATATTATCCTCTGCTTTTTTGCTGTAAAACATTAACATCGGTTATCGCACTTTTGAATTGACACTGGTTACGTTTTGTGAGTGTAGGTGGCTGTCAATTAAAATTTAATGGGATAGCCAATAGTACCTAAATTCTTCAGCAGTCTTCGTTTCTCAAATACAAATACTTACGGATTTGAACTGGTTTATTTACTTACGTATACATAAATGTTGTTTTTCTTAATTATGCAGTTGAAATAGCCCTATTTCTCTTGTTCTTGTGTGTTTGTTTTTTTTCCGTTTTCAACACTATTAAGTCATCACCATTCGCTTTTTTGATAACCAGTAGTTTAACAGGTTAAAGGAGCCTTCCTAGTTTTGAATGTATCATAACTATTTCTAAAGTACTATTGTTTAGTATTTATTATCATTTAAATGTTTTCCTGTACCTAATACCATATCACACTGTACAGGTACATCGGCTCTGAGACAAGCAGCATGTCCGTACTTCAAATGTGTTATTTTGAAGTTTTTATGTTATTGTGTATATGTCTTTAATTAAATAACAAACATAAACACATACTCACTTCCATTTTGTGTGTACCAGTTGGCTTCAGTTGGATATGGAACATTACGATAAGAAATGTTTAGTTTTAAAAACTAATTTAGCCGATGTTTGGAAAATCATGCTTACTGCGTGTGTAAATAGATAATAGTATGACAGTGTCTTTGAGAATTTGAATTTATCCGTAAATTTAAATATATATTTACAGGCCCTTCTTAGACGAGTGGTATAAATCCAAGTAAACAAAGACGCTTACATAAAATTATATTTATCGGACAAAAACAAAGGAAACATTAATAAACAATTATTTGACTGAAAAACGAAACAACTGTAGTCGTTTGAAAACAACTTCCACGGTACATTGGATTGACACTTAATTGACAGATGTTGCTAAAATCAACTTAAATCGGTAAGTGCGTGCTTAACCATTGACGTTATTTGTGGATAATGTGTACCAGATATGTCAAATAGTACAGGTAAGCAAATCGTTTATTGTTCGTTTGAAGTATACAATAAAAATGTTATATGTGGAAACAATATTAAATAAAACTGTAAAAGTCGTGTGCAAACACCGACGACCCATGCACACTTTTATTCTGGAGCTTGATAACTTGTTGAATATTTGAATGAGTATTTTTCCTTCATTTAAAGATTATTCATTATTTTAATAGTGTTTAACTTGTTGTTGTCATAAGTTCCAGTTATAAACCTATTATTGCACAATATACATAATAGTATACATGCAATCATTTTAAGATGATGAAATGGGACATGCGCGCAACACATGTTGATAAGACATGTTGATACAATTATGACATAATTAAGAAAAAGTAAGGTTATTTATTCTTCGAAGTGCTTATACAGCATGTCCATGTGGTCTCCTCGATGACATTATGGTTGTTTATGTATGGATGGTACAGGCTGACGTTGTTGTTTGTGGTGAATGCTATATCCTGGTGCACTACATAAACTTCAAAGCATGTCAATTCGTACATTGACGTGTATCGTAACTAAACAAATTGTGTAAACAGTGAAGTATAAATATTTCAATTAAGACCATCAACAAACACCTCAAAATGCACCAAACTGCAAACAAACATACACAATTATTACAATTTTTGCAAAATGGGAGAACCTTATCATGTTTATTATAACTACAGAACTGTTTGTAAGACAATTTGCCAACCATATCCGCTTTTTAACAGTTAAACGTTCAAATTAGACAGACCGTCGTTTAAATCGCATAAAATGCCCGCGGTACAAGGCACACTATGTTACTACTCCTTCTTATTGACCAATCAAAAAGCTTTATTTGCTGAGCAACTCAAGGAATGTCAACAGGCTTGTTTGTAAACTACCGTGTTTACAGCAGACATTTACCACGAATGGGCAGACGTCAATTCACTTACGCGTTAACTCATGCGTTGCTCGTTAAACACATTCCTATATATAACTAATGTTCTACCGTAGTTACGTATGCTTAAGCTATATTGTAACAGTGTTTACAACCTGAAAAACTTTATATAAGGTGATAAACGTTGCCTTCTTACGAATAAAAAAAGATAAGTTTATAAGATATTGCTCAAGTTTGCTGCGTTGAAGTGGATTCATACCGGTGTACAACTTAGCCATTTTATAATTGCGGATTTGAAGCGTAGTCTTTGGTATGTACGATGCAAACAACTGCAATGATGACATTCATGTACATATGTCTTGATTTTTTTTAATAGAATAAGGTACGATTGTTTCTGGTGAGCGAATAACACTATGCGTTTTAAATGTAAATTTACTAATTATTGTTCATTAACATTTCATGTGATTATATTTCATGAATTATTAACACTTTCTAAGATGTGCTATTTATTATATTTATTTTGATTTTATGGATCGTGTGAACAGATGGACATTTTTTTTAAATATATATATTTATAACAACATATTCATTAGACATTAACATCCATATTGAAAATGCGAGCGCCTTAATGCATTCACGTGTCAATTTGATCAATTTACTTTCTAAAGATGTCCTCTTTAACCAGTATGCTGTTATTATTAGTGTACTTTGAAAATTCGCTCGGTAATACAAATGGGTTTCAAGTGTTTGTGCGTATTCCTTATACAAATACTGTTCTCTATATAAATTGTTCGAATAACTGATATACAATTTGGCCAAAAGATATTGTTAACAAAACAAAATAACATTGGCATTTGGAAATCAAATTAAATACAACAACATCTTTTCATTTAAACTCGCTTAAGAGGTTAAACAATCCGTTTTCTTCTCGAAAACTCTACATGTACAATGATCAGTAATCTAAAACAGAGTGTTTCACTAACGAGTCGGCGTGATGTTTTCTCACTAAATAAATATTTACGTTTCCGAACAACAATGACCTAGGGCTATGCGCGTTTAAGTGATTAATCATTTCTGCTGTCGATCGCAATACATCACAACACTTGACGCAACGCTAATACTCGATCGGTTTTACAAAATACGCTGACATTACAAACAACAATATTGTTAGCTATCGGAGGTATTAAGTTTTCATGAACATGTTTTAGCAACACAATGACATTTTGATACAGCGTTCTATTATTTATTGATTGCTTATCACCAACTACTACTATTATTACTTCTACTTCTTCTACTACTTCAACAACTGCTACTACTATGACTAGTTTTATTTTTTTTCATTGTTGAGACTACTTAAGTTTTTGTATAATTCAGAGATGGATTATCATACAGAACGTTTGATGTTAATAATTGCAGGCTATAATTAATTAGCAATTATTTGTGAAGCTTCTTAACTGTGATACTTTGTTTTAGAAATCATGGCCCGGCGAGGAGGCATTATCCCAATTTTCGTCTGCTACTTTATTGCAGTCGTCATATCTTCTGTGATCGCAGAGAAGTACGTTTGCGTTTAAATAAACATGTTCACATTCGTTTAAACATTACAAGAATACGCACAATTGTTGTAACTTTGTAGATTACTCAATAACCATTTATGATATATTCAGCAAAAACTATCGGAAATCTTAAATACAAAAATCATATTTTTTCAAAATTTTAAGATCATCTAGAACGACAACAGTATGTGGAGTAGTTTATTTTACTTTTTTTCATGTAAACGTAGTGGCATATTATATTAATATGACCTTTACATACTAAACGTGTCAGGATACATCACAATTATTAAAGAGGACAAACAGACATTAAAACGTATCCAGCGTAAGTGGAGATTCACATTATAAATGGGTAACGCCATTATGTTTGTCACGTCAGTGAGCGGGGCAATACATCATACACGGAATCGCTGTTTGCCACTAGCTACTAAGCAGCTGTTAGGCTGAAAAATGAACGAACACTCTTCATATTTAAATAGTTAATGATTTACCTTTGCTTAGTACGTGAACTAAAAAACAACAACATTAAAACGTCTAAATATAATATTTTGCTTAACATTTTCACCTAGAGTTTATATGCTTTATCTCAATGCAATACGTTTGAAATAAGAAATAAAATATAACATCATTTAGACATATTATGACTGATGTTTCCATTGTACACAGGGTTTGTTATGTGTTTGAATATTTAACTTCATTAAACACTGCTAATAAATCATATGTTACATGAATACCAAAAAGCTTTGCTTGAATAAAATACAGAGGTAAAGATTTCTTTGTTTCAGTTCCTATCTCTTCATTGCTCCAAAGACTATTCGACCTGGAAATGACCTCACGATTCAAGGGAAGCTACTTGTAGACACAGCTACTCCAGTAACGGTAACTGCGTATATCGAGAAATCCACTGAGAAGGAGGGGGGATTCTGGGCACCACCGGACGAAACGACAACAACAACAGTTGCCCCTCAACAACCCGAGCCAATCAGCATGGTGCAGGCCACAATATCCGGGACAGAACCACAAACACTTGTACTAAAGGTTTGTGTTGTTCCCTGGGTGTACTAATATTGTCAAGTGGATGGTCATTATGAAATTGGAATGGTAAATTATTGTCCAATTGTCTTTAAAAATATATTAATTGTAAATTATAATTCCCTTTTTTGTCTCCCGATATGGTCTTATATATGAACTCAGACCTCCATTTTTTTGTTTTACCCCGTTAAAAAAAAGACAACTATATACTTTGTATTACACCATTTCATATTATACGACGTTTATTATAATGCTCTTATTTTATTTTGCTTTTTATTTTACCACTTTTAGATCCCTTGATTTAATTTGCAATTACTACATTTCATAAATAATATGTGCTCATCATGTACAGCATTTTAGATCCCCTGATGTAATTTTCATTTATCGCCATAAAGTGTGAGCCTATGCGTTCAGCTCTTACATGATTTTAGATTCCCGATACGCTGGCCGAAGACCGGTATCAGCTCCGTATAAAGGGTACGGGGGGTCTTCAGTTCTCCAACACAACCCAGCTTTCGTACCATGGCAAGAGTCAGTCCATATTCGTGCAGACGGACAAGGCCATTTACAAACCTGGACAGACAAGTACGTTTCATATTTATTTACACTGGTAATAACTTTGTTTTATAAACACAATATTTAAATTTCGATTTAAAAGGGACTTACAAATATTTGAATAATATAAATATCCTAATTCTTTATATTTTGTAAACATCTT
The DNA here is from genome assembly GCF_020536995.1 of Dreissena polymorpha. NCBI lineage: Eukaryota > Metazoa > Mollusca > Bivalvia > Myida > Dreissenidae > Dreissena > Dreissena polymorpha. The sequence continues at coordinate 135,503,746 of NC_068358.1, read as the reverse complement.
TTATGCTCATATAGTGTAGGTATCTAAATTTGAAATGGTATGAACTTGCTTATAATGTTTTTATCGCCTGCCTGTTTTCTCAACTGTTATAATCTTCCGTTCTGTTGAGATTGCGTGTTTTTTTTCTTGCACATAACGGAAATAAATCAAGAAACAAACACACGAACATGTTTGATTTGATATTTCAGTTCACTTTAGAATATTCGGCATAACTTCGGACCTAAAAGTGACGTTTGACCCGATGGCCGTGGATTTGTATGTACGTATATGGACTCAAAACGTTTTTTTAAATCGCTGATTATAACTATGGTTGGGATTTTTTCGCATATGGTTCTGCTTAAGAATATTTTTATACGAAGTGCTTAAACTTTACATGACAGTAAGTAATTCACGTTATACATTTTGTTTGTTTGACATATTTTGAAGACTCAATCAAATCATCACTGAAATAATACAATTATTAAAATACTTTGCATCAAAGGTTTTCGAACGAATTTAATATTGCTATCACTGAGCCAAGTGCCCATATTGTAATAAGACACGTTTTTTTACTCAACATCAAATGAATTAAGAATTCATTTTGAAGCTTTTAACAAGTTAAAGTCATTCAGCCATGTTCATTTCTCATACCCATATCCATGTGATAGGACCCAGCCGGAAACAAGATCAACCAATGGTCTGTAACGGAGGCGGACTTACGGGCAGCAGGTGGCGTGTTTGAGTCCCAGATGGTCATGTCGGACGCGCCCATCCTAGGAGATTGGAAGCTCAAGGTCAAACAAGGCGTAAGTAACCATACAGAGATGTTTATATGAGTGGTTTAATTCACGTGACTCCTGTAAACAGTTGACCTGTGTTATTTGATTTGTTAAATATAGTTATTCCTTCCTTTTTACTCATTAAAAGATTGATGCCTAGATTGTTGTAAGTGATTTATTTAGAGCCTATTGTAGTTAGTTATAATAACGATATTAATAAAGTTGTAAATTTGAAATAATAGTGACTGCATCCCACAATTTCAAGTATTCATAAATATCATAAATGTTAAGCATAAATGAACATAACAAACAAATGTCTTACAATACAAAAGAAATGCAGCAATTAATAAACTATTACAACGCCTGTCGCCCACATACGCAATATACATCAGAATGAAAAACATCGTTGATGTAATATAAATATGTTGTTTATGTTTACGCTTTCAGAGAGAACAGACAGACAAATCATTCACAGTTGATGAATATGGTGAGTAAGCCTTTCATGTGACATCGTAAATGCGAATGTATACAGTTGTGTGTACTACAATTTCTTTATAATGACATCTGGGCTTAAAGGGAGTGACGCTTGTCAGTCATTAATGTTGCTTGAATAAATTCGCTTTAAGATGTAACTGATTCAATGTTGTTTTTTCTAAGCAGCATTTGTTTGTCAATCAAATAACGTGTATGGCAACTACCGGTATTACATTTACTTCTAGGGTAACCTAAACTCCAACAAACTGGTCGCTTTTACGGTAGTAGAGCTGTGAATTCTTATGTTTTGTGTATGTCGATTTAACGACTTAATATCTCGTTCTTAAGATTTACTTAATCGTGAAAACCAGATATTCAACTCGTGTTTACGAGTTAGTAAGTCGTTGAAACGTCGTTATAACTCGAAACATCCTCATTGCTTAATCCAGGGAAGGATATAAAGTCTTAGCTACTCGCATGAACGACATATATTAATAAGTTGCTAGAGACATGATCAAACCAGTTTAAGTACATGATGTTTACCGCATACATGTTTAAAACTGACTCAAAAGTTTGGAGGTTAACTTAATTTTCGACAATATCATTCGGACAGATTCGCGCGTTTAAATGATGTTCATAGTATTTAAATCTTACTCGGTTAGTGTGGCTCGATTGGTCATTGTCGGCTCGGGTACTACTAACATGTACCCCAGGTACTCTGAAGTATACTTACATGTATCCCGGGTTCGGTAAATATACTAAAACGTACCCGGGAATTTTAACGCTAAATCGGTCGTTGTCGGCCATTTAAAAAAAATTAATTGACATGTTCACATTTATGTCAAATTGTCTATTAAATGGCCTCTGTATTATCGAAACTCATACACAAAAAGCATGTTGATACAATTTCTTTTTAAAGAAAAGTTTGTTAAAGATAAACAATATCGTTTTACGGTAATCGGTAGCGCGTTTTACAACATCGGATTTGGGGCAGGAATACAACTCCGGTACAGTCTAATACCCGGGATATATGTAAGTATTCTTAAGAGTACCCGGGGTATATGTTAGTAGTACCCGAGCCGACAATGACAAATCGAGCGTTAGTGTTTCGTTTCCAGGGATAAGTTATCTCGTTCACACGATCTAATAGGTCTTTTGCATGCTATTGTTGTTACTGTGTCCGTTAAACAAGAGTTAGATTAGCTGTTCCGACGAATTAGTTAATCTTTCTAACGACTTAGTTACGCATCACAACTGTGCCTACGTACCTATTTTGTTGTTGATGTAACAATAATTTTTCATATGGCTTTTTTGCATGACTTGATGTTAATACATGTATAATGGCGACCTGATTAGTTTAAGCCATTGTGCACTTAATGTTTTAATTAGTTATATATAATATTTCAAACGAATGCAGTAATTACACACGCAATTTTTGTTGTGTTCATTTGAAAAGTTGTTACTTATTCTGAAGACGTATTTTCAATTTAAAATATCATTTATGATATAAACATATTGAGCAAATACTAACAGTAGTCATATTACATATTTAATGGAGCCAATAACTTAAAGAGTATTTACTATATTGTTCTTAATGGACAATGCGATATACTAAGAACAACGCCACAATTTCAGTTCTTCCAAAATTCGAAGTAACCCTTGTGTTGCCACCTTTCGGACGCCTTACCGACAAAGAGTTCCATGGAAAAGTCACTGCCCAGTAAGAGTTTTCAAATGTTTATGATGTTATGATGTGTTTCACGTGTTGAATATCGTAATACGTGTATGCATATAATTGTGTGCATTGATAAATGATATATAGTTTTCTCATTTGTTAACGTGTACTTGTTCAATTGTTTTCCTTTCTTCTTTTTTTAAATTTTTGTTTTATTCAATATAATACATACAATGTGTACATGTATATGATCATAAAACAAAGTGATACTATGTAGCAGCAATAATTTTCAGACATGTAAATACAAGATATGCTAATATATATAATGGTTTTTCTAGACAATCGTTTATGTTTGAAAACAAACATTTTTTGTTTGGTTGCTTTGTCGTTAGCTTGTATTTTTACTCATCGTTTTTTTTTTCTCAACATAGCGACACATTCGAAAGGATGACACACATCCGCGCCTTTTGAAAAGTAATAATCTGGAACGAACTTTGACTATCTCATATGTTTTGTTTGCATTTAAAAACATTAGCAATAGGGATTGAACAAATGTGTTCAAGCATTTCATGACTAGTTGTCATCAAACATGCATATCTACTCGTAGGTATACCTATGGAAAACCCGTAAAAGGCGTTGCAGACGTGCGCATCCGCCCAAGATGGCCCCAGTTTGACTGGATCAACGGCACTCAAGTCCTCAGAAGCAAAGACATAGAGCTACAGTTCGCGGTAAGAAAACAACGCTTGTCTGATATAAAGGGTCATTCAATCGTGATTTTGTAGACACAATTGTTCCTGCTTTTGGAATGCAAAAGGGGGTTGGTTTGCAACGTGTTTTTGTTCATACTATAAAGATGTTTTTTTCTTTCTTTTTATTTTATTTGTTGTTGTTTTTTTTGTGTTTTTTTTTTGGGGGGGCGTATTGCTTTTTAAGTAATAATTTTGAACTGTTAAAAAGAAAACGCATGAAAAAAATGTGTAAATAACACAGCGTAAGTAATTAACATCTTGGTGTAAAAAATCATGTATACAGTTTTCAATCAAAATTTTTATTTTAGCTTTTTTTTAAACACACGTAGCACATTAATAAACCCATCCAAATAAAATTAAGTCATGCATCGCAATACACATTCACATGCTCATATAAGTCAGATTTATTACGCCGCTTCAAGTCCTTAATGATAATCGTCACTTCCGGTTACTTTCAGATTGACGGCGAGGCGTCGTTCCGTGTTCCAGTGAGCCAACTTGAGGAAGCGAACCAGTGGCTTGACTATTCCTACCTGATATTCGAGGCAAACGTTACGGAGACTCTCACTGGAAGTAAGCTTCGGGCGCCGGATGTGGAGCTTCGGTTCTACAAGCAAATCACAAAATTGGAATTTCCCAGCTCGCTTCCGGACAATTTTAAGCCGGGCCTTCCGTACACCTCTGTTGTAAGTATTCTTTGATTAACGCGATGATCAGTATATTTATAGTCAATATTAAATTGCCTGTTTTAGTTGTTTAATGATTAAAATATATTTTCCGCAAACAGTATGAACTGCATTAACTGCTATATGACGGACAATACAAGTCGAACGTTATCATTAGCGAGTTAGTTTCCGTGGTAAAGAACTGTCACATTTGTTAGAAAGATTGAAATTTATAAAGAACTTTCCGTCTTAAGATATCAAGTAAGTGTGCTGTATAAATCTAACTGATGTTTATTTTATTTTCACTATTGCGCATTGCGCATCATGCAAATGTTACGGAAGCTAGTTATGTACATTGGATCTAGCTCACTTACCTTAAGCAATTGACAAGTGATCGCTTTAAACCGACCGGAGTTCACCCATTTCATTGAAATTGAATATACACAACATATTAAGTACTAGACTGCATGCCTTCTCGATAAACCGGATTTCCTGGTCTCGTGTCTGCAGGTTAAGATTTCCGAGCAAGATGGGTCACCGCCGTCAATCATAAAAGGACCTTTGACCGTACAAGTGACCTACTATCGACCAATCAGGACAACTACAACTACAACAACAACCACTACAACCACGATGTCGCCTGAAAATGGTATAATCATTTCACGGAAAAACCTTATGCAATTGCAAGCTGATTCAATGCCTCCCAGTATTAAAGTAGACGTACATACGCAATAGCGTTCAAACAATAACATGCAACAATTGTTTCTAATAAACACATGACCGATCCTAAAAAGTGAGAACGATTAAACCCGAATTTAATGTATTTCATGCGCACGACACATTGCTCTATGAGATTAAATCCCATTGAATCGCCTGTTATAAGTGTTCATTAAAACCAAGGTTGAAATTAACCTACAGTTTGCATAGTTTTTAAAATATTACATACATTGTTACTGTTTGTTTCGCAGTGACAGGCGAAATAACGATTCCACCATTTGAGCCCATAATCATACCAGGTCGGATGGGCTGGTGGTGGCCGAGGGAAGACGAAGAGCAACTTCCGGAAATGAATTTCACCATACCCGCAGACGGCATTGTAGAGATTCCCTTAGCGATTCCTAGCGATGTCACGCGAGTGAGCCTTCAAGTGAGTTATATAATGTATTAACATATAAAGGAATTATATTCATATTATAAAACATTTTATTTTCATCAAAAATAAAAATAACAATTATGATGGCGGTTATGTTGAAGAATATCATGACGATGACATGGATTTATAATTATTATAATGATAATATTTGATGACAATATAATAAGGATGATGGTCTCATACCAACGAGGATGGTGATTATAAAAATTATTGTAGTGCCGAAGTTGCTGTTGTTTCAGCTTCTTCTGAAGCTGATTATTAATATCATGATAGTGATTTGTTTAGTGATATTTGTTAACGCTGATGATACAGTAATGTATATTCTTATACTTACCCGCTTTATATTGGTTTTGTTTTTCTATAGGCGAGCTATGACTCAGCAAGCGGTTACTCGTCCATCAAGAAGTCAAACTCGCCTAGTGACAGTTATATGCAGCTCAGCCTTCTCTCTGACTCACCCAAGGTATATTTTGAATTAAATATAAAAAAAATCAATATCAGACCAGATGAGCGATATAAATTCCAACTTCAAATACTGTTATATTTTCTCTGTCCTCTGCCTTTTATTTCTTCTATGAAATATAATCCGTTATTGGCTTGCTCCTAAGATTTTTGTTATTCTTTTTTAAATGTATTGTATTCGATAGCGAAAAAGGCACCTTCTTAACTAGTACGCAATTACTCCATGACTTATTGTAAAAAATAACAAAAACTTTAGCGCTTCCACTAGTTTTCAAAAGTTAGAAGTCCTGACTTTTAAACCTTAAATTTTGGACGTCCCAGATGATAACGTCCCAATTTTATATCAATGCATATTTTAGTAAACCCTATAATTACGATTTCAATGTACAAAACCAAAATATGACCAGTATTGACGCTAATGTGTTTAAGAATTTTATAAACACAAACGTCCGCCATTTTACGCAAGCACATATGGAAAGTGAATTGTTGGATGGGATAATTCCCATTGAATATGCGTAAATAAAGTGACACGATATGCGAGCATCGAGCAATGTCCATATTTGGTAATAACGACCAATCAATGAGTGACTTTAATTTAATTTATTTTTCGTAAATTGACGTATTTTTTGCTCCCCCCAAATTTTTTTGGGGGAGCATATAGTCGCCGCTTCGTCTGTCCGTCCGTGTGTCCGTCCGTCCGTGCACAATTTTTGTCCGGGCTATTTCTCAGCAATTAATGACCGGAATTCAATTAAACTTTATGGGAAGCTTAACTACCAAGAGGAGATGTGCATATTATCAGCCGGTTCTGGTCGGATGATTTTTCACAGAGTTATGGCCCTTTGAAATTTTCCATTAACTGTACATATAGTGCAATTCTTGTCCCCCCAACTACTAAACGTTTCCTGTTATCTGAATATATAGTGCAATATTGTGACAAAAAAACCTTTTGGGAGCATCACCCGTCTCCGACGGTTTCTTGTTTCTATAGTTTCAATGGGTCACTACTTTCTTATTGTGTGCATTAATTCCGATGTAATGTTTTTCATTCTAAGTTACTACATGTACTGAGTTGCACGTCTATATTTTTATTTAAGGAACATTGTTTGTTTCAACACGAACGCTTTCCAAACGTGGAACTTGACTTTATCAGCAATACTTTCGCGCTCTTATTTAAACACGGGTTTTACATGGCATACATGTATAGTGAATGGTGCAGATGCGTACCTAGGGCTTAAATCAAATATTATCACCTGTCTGTAGAAAAATTGTGTAATTCCGTTCTATAAATGGACATGATGAAATATACTTGTACAGTTACCACATAAAATGTGTAACGGGTATTGTTTTCACAACTTGCTCGCCATAAGTAATTAATTGCTCACCATTTGCATTCAACTTTTCATATGGAACAATTTTTCAGTAATTGTTTACGGTGGGATGCTGATGTCCGACACCGTATTAAATCTACTGTTTAATTACCGTTGGGTATGACGAAAATTTTAAAACGGTGATTCATTGTTAATCCATATGCGATAAACGCTTACTTTATGACTGGCGTCAATCAAAAATAATGGTCTAACGCTGACTTCATGACTGACATCAATCAGTAGTAATGGTCGCCAGTTAAACCTGCCCTAATACGCATTCCCGTAACGGATTGGACGCTGAGCAGCACAGTTTGGCGGCTGGATAGTTACCTGAGAATTTCTCATGGAACATCCGTGCATGGTTGTGTAATGTGACTTTATTATCCGATACTCTGATATCTCTTATCATCGGATGATCTATTACCCCATGTCCTTTTAATGGTGATTACCGGTACGCGCGCAGTTAACGGAGTGAATGACCTGATTGACTTTTGTGATTTGTACGTCCTGTAAATTAGAAAACAGTGTATGCGGATTATCGGACGTTCAAGTTATTTCCACCATTTTTATAACAGACGTACTACTGCCGTTTTTTACGGTGTAATTTACGTCTGGACGTCACTTATACGGCGGTTACATAATCAAAGTTCGGATAAGCAAGCTTAATCATTGTTTAATATTTGTTAATGTCATTTCAATTTATTTCAATGGTCATGCTTATATTTTCCGTTGCTAACTCGAGTGTTTTACTTCAGTCAGGCAGTTCGGTCAAGATTGGGATCCGTTCGACTGATCTCGCCCAAAACAACGCTTTCTATCAGGTAACAGGAGACAATTAACAGTCACACAGTTAACCAGACTACGCATGTTATTAAATCAGTCATCTTGTAGACAAATGAAAGGCACATCAATTTTCAAAAGCAACACAGATTTTGTTAAATATTGTTAACCCATAAGACAATCAGTGATCCTGATTGCAATAGGCAACATTTCAACGCTAGATGTTGTATGGTTACATAGATTTAACGAGATACAAAATACTTGTTTGTTATTTGTGTGTGTCCGAATATTTTCCATGTGAATTATCCGCGACGATATCCGAACATTTACGAGCAAACGCGAGATTTGCTTCGGGCAGCGTGAGAAGCAAGGCGTAGGTCTCATGAGCTGCCCGAAGTAAATCCCTCGTTCTCTCGCAAATGTTCGGATATCGTACCGGGAATATATACATGGAATATATTGTCAAACAAAACAGAAAAAAGAAAGCAGAAACGTGGCATAAATAACCAATACAATGCGGTAAGGGCTTCGACAGCAATAGTCATACACCGTAATGGTCAACAAAAGGAAATGCAAAATAGATTTTAGTAAACAAAATGAGCAAATAAATAAACTGTCAAAGATGCATAGTGAAACAGTATTCTGAAAAGATTTACTTTTAAGTGTCAAATGCTGTCTCTTCTTTGTATTTAAGATGTCAATGCATTGGATTTAATAAATGTGGTTTAGTAAATACGATTTCGGATAATTAAACGATGAGCATAAAAACGAATAAAAACGAATATAACATAATAATTAATTATTGGTTTCAAAAGTTAAGTTTATACAAAAAGAACCAGCTCATCTTTGGTGGATTTAAATAATTCAAACACCGATTGTGTGCTGGTCACCTTGATCGAAAAACATCGAGAAAGACCAAAAGCCATGCTTATAACCTCGCATGACATGTACTTTTATTTAAATACTGCCACGTTAAGTAGTTAGTGTATTAGTATATTTTTACCATTGAGTGCACTTAAAGATTAACTGATACTTCCTTTACAATAAAATTGTTTCAAATTTGCAAATTTTCGTTGAATATAATTTTTTTGCAAGGAAGCAGTATTACTGATCATTAAAATTAATATGCTCTAAAATATCAATTTTATGCATTTTTGACAATTTAAAAACCTGAAAATTATAAAGTGTTACACACGCGAAACGATTGACTCATTTGAGAGGTGTGTTGTTATCGTTACATTTGTATCCGCAGTGTTACGTAATTCATAAGCAAAACAGGTCTGTGTTTTGTTGGAACATTTTGACAAGCAACTGAGAAATGTCTATTAAAGATCTCCCGTTTTAAAAAAAAAACTGCGCGTGTTAACGCTAATGTTTGTGTGTGACTTACCCTTTATAAGGTCATGTCAAAGGGCAACATTGTTGCTACGGGGACAGTGTTGCTGACAAATGACTCCTGGGTGCTACCAATCACAGCAGAAATGGCCCCTAAAGCCAAGCTGATGGTGTTCTACGTAAGACCGGATGGAGAGGTGGTTGCAGACGGCCTGACATTCAACGTGGATGGAATCTTCGAAAATGAGGTACTAGTATGTAAATAATCTTACTGTTAAAGTTTGAATAAGTACCGCTTTTACAAATGGAAAATTTCAGGTGTGTATGACTGATATAAATGAAAACATTTTTGTCCTCATCTTAAACAAAGACATTAATATGTACCAGGGGAGTTTAAAAAATATATAATTTTCCAATAATAAAGTGTTATGTATACCATAAATAAAGTATCGTTTACTTCGTAAATCGAGACGGACACGTTAACGTTTATTTTATGAGGACGTAAAAAGTGTCTATGTGTCGTATAACCCGATCTGCACACACAAACTAGATTTCCCAGCTATATGTATTTCCCAGGTAAGCGACTGTATACGATATTTCTTTTTTTCCAAAAATACAGGGTGCATGATCAACTGGGTTTTCAGGGGTTTACACACGGGTTAGATAGAGTGTTAACACTCCGTTAAGAACATTTTTATGCAAATATCTCAAGTAATTAAAATACATTTAAAAAACTATTTAGTACATCAAATTTCTTGCAGTTTGTGTCGATATCGTAAGATTAAAAAAAATCCTTAAATACGTCTGAAATCGGTGCCAAAATTACACGTTGAGTGCTGCATAACAGTGTAGATTAATTTTGTACACATAGAAGGTTTGGATAAAAAACAGGCTTATTAGATAAAGTATTTCAGATGTATTTCATATTGCCATGAGCAGCATAAACAACTGTCTTTTATGCCCTTTACTGAAATTCTTTAGAAAAATTGTGTTAGAAAGTTAGCAAAAAAAAACACCACTTACCGGTGCATTTTCATCCATTTAAGTTCCATTGTGAACCCTACAAAGTCACGTGATTCTGCAAACTGATATAGAACGCTGCTGAATAAAAATGTATTATACAAGTACAGAAGAAGTATTACCAGGAAGAAAACGAAAGCTATGTTTTATTAGATTGCAGACAGTTTGCTGCCGTCTATAAGAAAACTCCTTCATATACACAAGACATGTACTCTGTTCAGAAATCCCTGTTAGTTTGTTCGAATACGGTTATGCGACACAAAGACACACTTTCAGTTGTACAACAAAAACGATCAAACTTGTCGGTATAAGCGTAAACTTGATTGTTAAATTTTACTTTAAAAGTAAATGTAAAATCGCAGATAAACGGTGTAATTGTAAATTTCTTTTGTTATAATGTGTTTCATATTGTTATTAAAGTGTCTCACTTAACTAGCTTAAAGCTTATATTATCTTATGATATATTAAGCAACGGTTTGAAAAATTTCTACTCTAAACGATTAAAATAATTAAAATACCGTTGCAGAAAGTCAGTGAATAGGCAAATGTTTGTTGTCTTGAAGTTGAGGTTTGTGCTGTATTTGTTTGGTGAATTTACTATCCTAAAAGAACATTAGTGTCCAGCCAGTCTATATAAGTCACAGTTTGTATAGTGGTTTTTAAATATTCATTTTATACATCCCTATAAAATAACAACATACATTAATAAAAGAGTACTGTTCTTGTTCTATGTTACACAAGGATGTAACTCTTTAATACTGTGTTAGTTGTATATGTGAGTATGTTTGTTTTGCAGGTCACCATTGCTTTCGATCAAGACAAGGTGGAACCGGGCGCTCCCATCAAACTCACCGTTACCGCTGACCCTGGATCAAAGGTCAACGTACTGGCGGTGGACAAGAGCGTCCTGCTGCTGAAGTCTGGTAACGACATCTCGCACGATCAGGTAGACGGACACGTAACATGCCCAATTAATAAGCGTAGTTAAGCCAGTAGTGATTGATTATCTCACGTTCAGTAAAAATATGTTAAATACCCAAAGACAATTGAAACTCACCAGTTTTGCATACATCAACACACGTTGTCATTTACTTTCAATGTGTTCTATCATTCAATTTAAATGTGTTATATCTTTTGTCAGTAACTACATTAAAAGATCATTAACTCTGACACTAATCCTAAATGTGTTAATTGTTTGTCAATGTTTTAAGCACTGGAAAGCATACTGCTATAGTTGAATTTATGACAGATATATGGGCCTATTTCAGATATTAGATTGACACGAATTATGAACATAAACATACTTGCACACATTGCAGTCACCTCCATTTCTGTACAGTCTTAAAAGATATCAGCGGAAATTGTCGTTCTAGATAGCCATGTATGGACTGTACAGATCGATCTTAGTCCGCGCAGGCATTTTCCCAGTTTATTTAATATTTTGCGCGTTTTTCAGGTTAGGTCCGAGCTCCAGTCCTATGACACCAGTGACCAGTACGGCGGCTGTGGCTGGTTCTGCTGGCGATGGCCATCGCCAGCGAGCGGCGATGACGCCAAGGACGTCTTTGACGTAAGTCCTGTATCTTATAAGCGTTATGGGTTTAGTCTAAGTTTAAGACAACTTCGCGCTGTTGGTAAAATTCCATTGTTGCATAGACCTTTTTTGTAAGTTTACTTTAAATGTACTCATGTGTTAATGACACTTTTATTTACTTCAGAATGCGGGTTTGGTCTACATTACTGACGCTCTGATATATGACCACGTTGAACGTAAGTTACATTAAATGAAATGAGTTTATCAAGCAAACGTAACGTATTACTGCTTGAACATGAACGCGTTCAGGTTGCTATTTAATTAACCTGCCTAAAATCCAATGATGTTTGGAGCACATGTCCATCGGACATCGATAGCTCATCTAAATTGTATTTAAAGGAAACCGGCTTAAGAATATGCACATTTCAACTTGATTGTTTTAGTTTGTAGTTTCGTTACTATAAAGTAATGGTAGCATCAACTGACTTAGTGTTTACAATTAAATGTGACAAAAGTTCACCCCTACGTTTATATTTTCATGTATTGTTGTTACGTAATCTCTTTTATTTTATATACGTGGATAAACACTGTGTCACTTTTTATTTCGTACGTTTGTATTGTAAATGTTTGCATCATACGAGCGTAAAGCAACTACGAACAATACTTCTTCAACAATACTATTACCGGCCTTATAAGGCACGGCTTTTAAAATATACCTTGACGTTACTCTGTATCACTGTGAGATTAATTCATAATGTGTATGGAAATAATGCAGCAATAACATCTATCTTGCTAGTGTCATGAAGTTATTCATAACCCTCACACTTTGTGAATTTCATAGGTTTTTGTTCTTAGTTGTGTGCAAAAACCATGTTGGACAGGTCACCAGCATTATCACCTCTGTTAAATAGTGTGTTTGTTCATAATAATTACTACCATAAATATTTTAGTTTCATTCTTTATTCTCATTTATATACAAACATTACATATTTATAACAGTGACACATATTCACATTAAAAAATTATGTATATAACCGCTCATGATGTTGAGCTATAACAGCAAGTCGTACAGTGCTATTTCGATCAGCCACAACACTCTCGACACGCGAGAACGGTTCCTCTGCAAAAGTTGCAGAGTTGAAAGCGCCAGAGCGAGTCAGACGACTTTTCCCTGAAACGTGGCTCTGGATCAATGAAACGATGTATAAATCCTTTAATTTGGTTTTCATTGCTAGAACAAATGCTCCCAAAAACCATTTTTGGAATTCTGTACTTCCCCACTTTAGTAAGTAATGTTATTATTGTTGCTTGATAATTGTAAAATGCATGATCTGGTCGCAAAATACACGATATGGCTCTCTGAAAAAAGAAACAAAACTCATTATCAAAATATAAAGTCATTTATACAAAGTGACAATTTATATTGTTTCTTTAGTAAAAAAAAATCTCTGAAAAAGCGATTGGTAATTTAAACAATAATAATGAAGTGGTAATAAATCGTTCATAGTGAACATTTGTTCTAAGCATTATATAAGCTGTCTGCATGAGTGTAGATGTACATGTATTCGTGTATAATACGACTTAAGTATGAACAGTGCATGTACACAACTTATAATTGTGGAAATATATGTGTGTTCGTGTGTTTTACACACAGATTGATTGCCCATTTTTTGCTTAAATCGTTAAGGTGTCTCTACTATTCAGTTTTTACGAAAACATGTACATGTTGTAGAAAACACTGGCATAATTTAGCAACACAACATGTATAGAAGCAGTAATGTACGTGTGTGCGCTAATGCTGGACAGCTGCAAATTAGTAAAACATGTAGGCGCTTGTTGTTTTATTAGCTATGAACAGGCCGGTAGTCATGGCTGCCATGGCGAGGGGAGGTCCGATGATGGGCTTGATGGTCCCCGCTGCAGCTCCACATACGTATACGTATACTTCTTGTAGAAAGAACTGGCCAAATTAAAAACAAATTCACATGTAGACAAACTATGTTGTACTTGCGCTCATGGTTTACTGCTGCCCCTAAGTAAAGCCTTTATGGCGTGTTGTATTATCAGCTATGGACAGGCCGGTAGACATAACCATGATGAGGAGGGGAATGATGGCGCCTGAGGCTGCACCGATGATGATGATGGCAACATCTGGATCTAGACCACCAGATATGGCGGAGTTAGCGGAGCCGAAACGCGTTCGAAAATTGTTCCCTGAAACATGGTTATGGGAAAACAGCATAACTGCGTAAGACTGTGTTAACTCGGAGAATAGAATGTTGACATGATCACCTATCTACGGCTTGCGTGGACATATAACATTTCATAGTCGTTAATTGGGTTACTTATTTTTAGTTTCTTTGTACAATAGTAATATTAATTATTCACTAGCCAAGCATGCATTAATCGTGTTATAACCAATGTTTTTGCATGGATGGGAAGCATGTATATAGCATTCAGGTCGTATCGTCAAAGTTTTGATGTGACGCAAGCTAGCCGCTTATATAGCACTGGTCAGTGAAGCTTACACAGCTGAAATAACTATTTTGGCGGTTCTTTGTTATTCTACGCACGAGTACCGCTTTTTTAAATTTCACGTTTTTTCCACGGTCAATGGTTCATTATTGTATTTACATACTATGAATATGGGTTTCTAATTGCTGTCAATACTAAGCATCGAGTTTGCATGTTTTACTTCTCTTGTTGTTATACTCATTGACAAGAGGCGTAAATAGTTCTCACTGGCTCACTAGCTTTTCTCTCAAGTACTGCACTCAACGAATAGAAAAGTCCACAGCCACGTTTCATTGATGGTTTTTCTGACAGTACTGAAGAATGATAATCTCAATCTAATGCCATGCTTTATGGGTTTTAATGAACACACCAGTATTAAATCACTTCTAGTTTTGAGACGGGGTAAGTCAGTTTATTTTTTATATGTTTGGCTTTAAGCCAATCAGCCTGGACCAATCGACTTCATGATGATGGAAGATGGTTTGGCAACGGAAAGGTCGGAATCGATTTCAGCGCCAATCGAATCCATGAAAGAAGTAAAAAGTGTCCGAAAACAGTTCCCTGAAACGTGGCTATGGACATCTCAATCAGTTTCGTACGTGAACAAAGAATATAAGAATACATTTTTACACACATTGTTCTTATTTAATTATGTTCGTATATTTGTGAATGTGGTTTAATGGCTTATGCTTTATTAATAAAACTTATTAAAAACTACATTATTCATTATAACAAATATAAGATTTAAAATCGACAAAAAAAATAACTATGTGTAAGGAGTAAATGCCAAAAAATTTTTTTTGGCTACTTATGTATGTTAAATTCATACACACTAGGATAATACATTGCACGCCAAGTAATTTGTTATAACTTTGTTTACAAGTAAATTGACATTTGTGTTTCAACAATAGTGCTTGTATTTTAGAGTATCCGATATACATATAGTAATATTGTTCAAAAGATTATTTTAAATAGTTGATATTTTTGTGATGTAATATGTTTTGCACAAATGTCAAAAGGGAATTCAAATATTCTTTGTGATTGTATGTGCCTGCTATGAATTAACGTTATCGTAGTCAATTGTGAAACAAATCACGCTAACGTTTTCAGCGCGAATGGAAGCGTGACGTTCGAGAGCAAGGTGCCAGACACGATAACTTCCTGGGTGGCCACAGCGTTTGCCGTCAATCAGGAAACAGGTCTAGGCCTCTCAAAGTCTGCTGCAAACGTACGTGTTGATTTAGCATACATAAATCAGAGAAAAATACAACAACAAAACACATGTGCTCGTTTTATAACCACAAACAAAATTTAAATGTTATGCGTATTAAGTGATATAACCGCTAAACACCTGACGTATATATGCATTGATTGGATAAAATGCTAAATATATTGAAATATGATTAACATTTGTGAAAGTAATTGACACGAGCATATTGACCGATTGCACCTCATCTTTACATAAAATGCATGAATATGCAGAAAATGCATATCCTATACTACGCAAATTTCAATCAACACATTTATAAGCTTCTATACAAACGTGATTTTCAGTTGCAAACGTTCTTGCCGTTCTTCGTGAGCCTCCATTTGCCATACTCAGTCGTGCGCGGAGAGAAAGTGATCGTGCAGGCGAACGTATTTAACTACAACACCGCCCCCGTATTTGTGAGTAAATTGATTTCATTTAACCACACTGACACAAGTCAATCTGTATTGAGCATACGTTTTCAATATTTAACAGTGCTGTACACGAAGGCGATATATTTTTAAATGTATTAAAATACATGCATAATTCATTAAATATGACATTTGATTGTAGATTAAAATATACAAATAGCTCCATTAACTGTTTAAAAATATCATATTTACAAAGGATTCGAATATTTTTGTACGTGGTTTCTTAAGAGGCCGTAGGAAATCCTCATGTCTTTAAATATCACCGAACAAAAAAGCGTTGACGACCGTGTATAACTGTAATTATGTTGTCATTGAATAATCAAATTTGATTAAATGACGTAACATAGAATATGTTATATGAACACATTGTATTTTCAGGCGTACGTTCTCCTTCGCAAGAACCCACAGTATGACAACATTCACATATCATCCTGGTGGACAGGACAATATTCCGCTGATGTGGCTAGATTTGTACTGGTAATATAATTATTCTTACAATATTACATTCTCTAAACATAGTTGTTGGACGTCGCATACACTAATCTGATTGATGAAAACGGGGTTTTAATTTTACATTTTACACCTGGTAAGCAATGCGTTGTTTTGTTTGCAAATATGTGGTATAACTTAGAATTATAAATTAAACATACAAATAAGTAAAATCGTTCAACTAGATAATTCATTTTATACCGGCTTATTTGACGTTCACTTGTCGTGGTCTCGTAGGTCCAGCCTAATAGCGCGTCTGCGGTGTATTTCCCCATCATCCCGCGGGAGTTGGGTCAGATCACACTGAAGGTCGAAGCCAGGTCGGTCTACTCGGCAGACGCGATCGAGAAACGTCTGCTTGTAGAGGTAGGAAACACGTCAATATGCGTGCAACAATACGCGTTTTCATATGGAATAAACAGAACGGAAAACCATTTAAACCATAAACCTTCATTCTATTAAGATGAAACCTGTTTTAAGTTTCAATTCGTTAATTGTCAAGTGTTGATTTTGAGCATCTTAATTGAGATTTTAAATTCAGCCCAAATGCATCCAGGCAGGTAGTTCATATTGTTTGTATTTTTTCCTCATATTTAACAGTGTCCTCCATTGATTTTTATCCATGATTCAATACTTAAAAGAAAGCAAGGCTTGGGCAGAATCTTGTAAAGAAAACATCAAGGCACACATGTTCTACTGTACCCTATTGTTTTAAGCCGGAAGGTACAGCGGATGAATACAACGTTCCTGTTCTGCTGGACCTGCAGCAAACGCCAAATTTCTTTCACAAAGTGCCGATCACGTTTCCGCCAAATACCGTACCGGGCTCGCAGAGGGTCCGCGTGACAGCCATCGGTACAACCAGATTTGTTTTCTTATTTTTTTCTCAAGCGTTGATTATGATTCATAATTATATTTTAAAAAACAGTTCCTCTAATATCACACATGTCTTGACATGTCTGACAGAATAATGTCATCACTAATTATGTTATATTCGGTAAAATTAATTTCCGCGTATTATTATGACGATCCATAGACCAACGCCCGATGTCATTTTAATTTAAGCGACGTATGATTTGTTACGACATAGAAACCTGTTATCATGCTGCACGTGTAATGAACAGCAATTAACGGAAATGAAGATTAGCGCAGATGGACGCTGCATGGATATATCTGCTCAAATTATTGCATTCTTCTCACCTTTCCTACAGGTGACCTCATGGGCCCCAGTATTAATGGTCTGGACTCATTGATCAAGATGCCGTACGGATGCGGGGAGCAGAACATGCTGAATTTCGCCCCCAACATTTTCGTAACCAAGTATCTCAGCGCAACCAACAATATTGACCAGGCTCTCATGGAGAAGACAAAGAATTACATGACGAAAGGTTGGCATTTTATAGCCATGATTTCGGCTGGACCTTTATGAAGCATTTCATTATTTTAGAAGTCTAGATATTGTATATGATAATCTACGGAAACTCTGCGAAACAATTTGTATTTTATAGAACTTATTTTACAGAAGCTTTGTTACACCATTTGATCATTTTCAATTGTCTATTACGCTTTACATTGCATAAGTGTATTACACAATAACAATCGGTAAGCTTTTCACGAAGCTTAAAATGATGTATTATACTTCAGGTTATCAGCGTGAACTAACCTACCAACACAAAGATGGGTCCTTCAGTGCCTTTGGAGAAAGTGACCCCTCCGGAAGCATGTGGTTTGTTTTTAAACATGTACAATTTGAGGTTAATTCTAAACAAGATATCGTTTTATGGCGGCTTTTCCACTTAAAAGGTTGCATATCATATTTTAAATCATTTCTTCAATTATGAAAATATATTGCACAATTCGATGTTTGACGATCAATGAATACATGCATTTACACCTTTTCCACATATATAAGTCCCTATTGATAAATCAGTTTGTTTAACTTCTCAACGGTCATTGTCTAATGTGTAATCACCCACTTATAAAACTTATTAAAGTACATCTGAAATAACTTATAATAGAAGTCACACACAATTAGTCAGTACCACTTTCAACGGAACAAAAAACGTCAATAAGGAAACTACGCGATATTATCGTATGTAACAAGTATGATCTAATGCCATATATCCACGATCTCATTGATAATCTTGCTCTTAGGTTGTCAGCGTTCGTGTTGAAGTCGTTCGTTCAGGCGCGGCCCTACATCTTCGTGGATGATGACGTCATCAAGCGGACTGTCAACTGGATTCTAACTCATCAGGCCAAGAACGGAACGTTTAAAGAGCCAGGACGGGTTTTGCATAAAGAAATGCAGGTAAATGAATCAAAAAGTTGCATTAAATTATATGAGCCGTGCTCTGTGAAAATGGGGTTTAATGCATGAGCGTAAAGTGTCGTCTCAGATTAGCCTGTGTAGTCCGCACAGGCTAATCAGGGACGACACTTTCCGCTTTAATGATATTTTATTTTCAAAGAAAGTATCTTCTTAGCAGATATTCAGTTTCGGCGGAAAGTTTCGTTCTTGATAGGTCTGTGCGGACTGCACAGGCTAATCTGGGACAACAATTTACGCAGATGCATTTAACCACATTATCACACAGCACGGCCCATATGTATTTTTACAGCTTCAATGGTGTAGAAACGAAAACGCCGACGATGCTGTTTATGATCATCATAATGATGCTCGTTTCTATATATTTATTATTATTACTATTATACGTGTCATCAACAGGGAGGTTCTATCGCCGGTGAAAGGTCACTGAATGCCTTCGTGTTGGCGGCGCTTCTGGAAGCAAGAAAGGTGGAAGGGGTACGGAATATTGATTGTTATTGATTGTTATGTATACATTTTCTCTTACATTTTGTTGAAATACATAATTAATTAAAACAAACGATTCATCTTTAGAGATTATTGAAGCGACTCAGAAAGGTAGTTTTTTACTACAGTCTTTGATGAAAATATGCGGTATAAAATATATAATATACTGTCACCGATATTGAACTGAGATCCAGTATCTTTTTACACATTCATAATATACTTTTGAACGTTAAGTATGTGGACACATTTCAAAATGAGCATCCGCCTGCCAATATTTCTAACAAAATAAATCGATCACTTCGCTATATTGTTTAAATATTTAATGTTGATTCAAAGATACAAATTGACTCACACATTTACAAGTATCGGTGCTCTAAAATAGACTTTGGGACACACCTTACACCATCTGTTACTGTTTAATGCAGGTAGACAACCTTATTGCCGATGCCGTTGAGCGTTCAATCGCTAATCTTGAGGCAGAAGTGCCCTTTATGAGCGATCCCTACGAGCTGGCCATAACCGGTTACGTGCTTACGCTGGCCGGAAGCGCACAGGCAAAGACCACCATGGATAAACTGAAGGGTCTTGCAACTAATGAAGGTATTCGTTGCTATAAATTCTTGCATATTTTCAATGATGGTTTTAAATAGTTTTTGTATGTAGATTTATTTAAGTCTTCCATTTTCGAATTTAGTAAATTATTTTGTCCGAAAATATGTCAAAATAAAAAAAAAACTATTGTCTAAATGCCTATGTTTTATACACTTAGATGTACAACCATTATATTGATCAATACACATCAGTATGTCATACACGATTCACTGTGGTTAACGTATAGTGTTTACGATAAATCTGTAAAGGATGACACCACACCGCTATTTCTTCGCACAAGTGCCACTTACACATACACGTTACTTTAAGGCGGCATGAAGTACTGGAAAAAGGCGGAGTCACCGGCAGAGCCCGCAACGGACCACTGGGGCAAGCAGAAAGGCAAAGCGCTCAACGTGGAGCTGTCGTCTTATGCGCTGATGGCGCTAGCAGCCATGGGTAACCGGGCGGAGGGCCTGTCGGTCCTCAAGTGGCTCACAAGTCAGAGAAACCCCAGCGGAGGTTTCTCCTCCACACAAGTACGTATTATAAGTTTATTCAGTTAACCGACATGGTGTAGTTGAACTTGTTTTTAAGCTCGGTATAGCTTATAACGTAATTCTTTTTTAAATACTTGCCTGTGTTTTGGGGGATATAACAAATACTTCTGTCTCTTTGTATCTCTAAAGAAAGATAACAATATAATATTAAAAATCGGAGGCTTTTTGCGGTCTTGATCGCGTAAGGCCTAAGAAAGAATTTTAAATCAAGTAAATAAAATTCGTGGTTTTCTTTCTTATTTCCCTTGATCTGTTGTGTCACCTCAATGGTCGTGTTTTGCTAGGACACGATCGTAGCACTTCAGGCATTTGCTGAAATGGCGTCCCAGGTGTATTCCAAGAATTTCGACGTCTCTGTAACCGTCTCTTACCCACCGTCAGGTCAAGAAAGGTTCATCATCAACGCCTCGAACGCTCTTGTGCTGCAGAGTCGGGAAGTAAGGGGTGTATCAAGAAAATAGATAATGTTTACATTTAAACAGTTTTTATAATTCTCTTTTCAAGTTAACTTTGGTGATATATAAATTTAATTAGGGTAATTCGTTTTTTTGTATCGCCACATACTGATTGTAACTTGTTATATGACATCCATTTCAGTTGCCTAGTAATGTCCCAGAAGTTAATATTGCGGCAAATGGAACCGGTCTTAGTTTAGTTGAGGTGAGCAAAATAGCACATTTCCTATCTAGCTCCATTCTCTTACCTTAAAACTCCCCAATAAATATTTTGTTACAATTACATGGCTTGTCGCTAACCCTGATGATACATATTAAGTACACTAATAAAAAACAAAATATTCTTATATGAATTTAACATAAAAAGTATCATCTTAAACCACAACTTTTTATGTTGAGAAACGGTTCTACTTGTACATTTTCGCGGAACATCAGAAAACGACCGGCAATTTGCGGTTACAAAATTCAAATACATATGTTGATTGATTCGCCGTCATCGGCATAAACTTGTTCAGCGTAGCTTAACCCTTTTCAAGGTAAAATATAGTGCTTTAATATTTTGTCTGTGAATGACCATGCTCCACGAAATGCTGAATAGTTATAATATGTTCTCCAAATTGGAAACAAAAATATGAAAACGTTAGGTTTGTTACCAAGGAGTTGTGGGATTTCCAAACTTTAGTCCAGTTGTTCCTTGCGCATATGTAGGTGGCAGTGTTCTACCACATCAACAAGGACGATGCCACACCCAGTTTCAACCTGAAAATCACGCTGCCAGAAGAGTCCATCAACCACTACATAGCAGAAGTTTGCACAAGGTATGCATGATTTTATTACAAGCGTCATAACGTGACAATCAAGCAGGCGACGTCCGCGATTAAACAAGTATTTTTCGCCGTTTTCTAGCCTTTCAACTATTTTTTTAAATTGTTAAATGCCGCTCACTCTTCAGCCTTATCATGAAAAAAGTGAATAGCGTTTATTTCGTATTCATATTCGCTTTATATCTCTTATTTAATCGCTACGAATTTTCTGAGCGGGAGCTGTAATTTTGTATTCCCGCGAAGAAATTTCGAAGCTTTTAAAGTCGATATATAAAGAGCGAGTATTAATACGTAATGCACGCTAATCAATTACTCGCCTTATGGCTGGAGAGTGAGCGGCATTTAAAAAAATATATTAAAGTAGTAAATGTTATAAAACGGCAATAAAATAGCAACGTGGGTATTTTCCTTTTGTCGTTTATGTATATTCGTGTACACCCTAGTTACTAGAATAAAAGCATATGTAATGCATGTATGCATAAATGTATGCCAAATAAGTCTTGAACGATCAATATTTATATTTATAAGACGTATGTAAATAATGGTTCAGAAAACAAAATGAAGGAATTGCAACATGGAATGTCTGAGAATCGATATTTATTCCTTTTTTTTATCTTTGATTTTGGATGCAGAATAACATAAGATAGAAAGTATACGACGAAATAAAAATATAAATTAAAAACAAATCGTCTGACAATTATAAAATCATAAACTATTTCGTTTTATTAAAATAAGTTTATTAATGTTTGCGCTTTTTGCGTTTGTTTCTGTTTTCGGAAAAATATTGAGGTTCGCGTGTTAAGAACGTGTAGATTTTTTGTTCCAGCTACATGAAGGAGGGCGCGAGCGGGATGTCTGTTATTGAGATTGGCTACCCATCGGGCTTTAGTGCGGATCCCAAGAGCGTCTCGTCCCATCTCCTTCTCAAAAGAGTAGAAGAAGGGGACAAAAAAGTGATTCTCTACCTTGACGAGGTACATGTGGTCCCTATATGGAATTTCTCCTTTTTCAAATATGTGTGATTAATTGAGTAGGTTGTTCGTTAGTCATTTTATTATTTGAACAAAATTAAAGCAAAGTTTCATAAGCAGATCATATCGATCATCACAGCCTTATTTTTATTTTAGGTCAAGTCACCGAAAATGTCATAAGCAAATGATCAATACAAACATCAATAACTGAAAATGGGTTTACTGCATTGTAACGTTCAATGAATTTCATTTTCAATGGGGTAAATTAGAGAACCCAAACCTTAGATTTAACCAAGCAATCAATGGTGATACTATTTATAAAGCGACGCAATTATTTGACCGAAATCAACGGAAAACCATATATGAGCATTTCATTTCAGTACAACATACTTTGCGTATTATTCACGACATTATCCTCGTGAACATATGTACGCACAAGGGTAAATACATACGGCATATTACGCTAGTACATTGTTCCATATGTTTGTATCAGTCGAGTGGCTTGTGTGATGACGTATCTCACGAGAGGCGGAGCCTCGAGTGTGATACGAAATAGCGCAAGCCACGAAACTGATACAAACAGTTGTAACAATTGACTTGCTAATATTCTTTTATTAATATACAACTTTGAATCATTTAAGGTTAAAAAATTAGTTTAAGCGTTTATAATTAACTAAGAATGCTCTTATAATTTTCTGCATTCAAAGTTACGTCTTTAAAAGTAGTCCGGCTAGTATGGTTATACGGAATTGGAAAACTAGCGAGTAGCATAATACGGGAATTATTTCTGTGCAGTTGTATTTTACCGATTGAAACAATTTGTATTTTTTGGGAACATAAAGCAGGTATATAATAAGCATTCATATTCATACAGTTTAATATAATTTATTTTATAATACAGTAGACAATAAGCCCATGAGTATACATGAAATGTAAATACATAAAACAAAGTCACAGGTCATTCAAATTATAAATAATAATAAAAAATCGGTAAATTGTCAAAAATGGGTATTTTAGCGAAGACAATATACAGTAAAATGCGCTGCATAAATATATACCGAAAATCCTACCCTAATCGTAATATGTATTATAAGTATTTTTATTCATATATATATTCTGCTCTTGTTTACTGCAAGCATGATAGATTTTCGTGTTGATAACAATTGACCAAGTATTATGCCAATGTTACAGATTGGCAAGGATGAGCTGTGTTTCCGCGTTACGATGGAGAGAGTGGGGCTGGTGGCTGGAGCACAACCAGTTCCGGTCAAGGTGTACGACTACTACGAGCCAGGTACGTACTCACTAAATACCGTAATATAATTATGCTTAAACACTTAGCAACCACCGTCAAGATATAAGACGTTAATTGTCAATCTTATTTGCATGTTATACGCTGATAGTTCTATTCACAAAGCGAAATTTTATATGTGTTTAAACAACCATTAAACTACTCAAAAATAAAACCTAACCATGAACACTTAATATAACAATCGTGTTATCATTTCAGTTGTCAAAGAATAAAGGAACAAATAATAAGTTATTCATTTAGTTGTCAAAGCATGAAGAAACCAAAACGTAGTTCTCTTTTCAGTTGTCAAAGCATGAAGAATATAAAATGTAGTTATCATTTCAGTTGGCAAAGCATGGAGGTTAAAAAAGTAGTTCTTATTTCAAATGTCAAAGCGTAAATAATATAAATAAAATGAGTTTTCATTTCCATTGACATAGCAAGAAGAGTAAAATGAAGTATCATTTAGTTTGTCAAAGCATGTTACAAATGAATTTCATTTTTTCCTGTTTTCTCGGACGACAAACTTCGATTTGTCGTTATGGTTCGTGGTAAATAAATATTCCCAATAGTTGTGAATTGAAAATTAAAAAACTAAATACACGTATTATTTAAGGCACTGCCTCAGTAAGCCAATCTTTGTAAATATGCATGAAACGTATGGTCGTATAAGCGTGACTTATTCATAGGCGGTCGGGAAAAGACTGAAGCGTTCTTAGTTATTTAATGACAGTACGAGTATGCATCTAAACGTACGTAAACAACATGTTTGTTCAATAGTAAGTGCACATTTAGTTACATGTAACTTTACTTCGGTTTCAGCGGACCACGTGACTGCATTCTACGTACCGGAAGTACTACGTAACTCTGACGTATGCGACGTGTGTGGTCAGGAATGCGATTTCTGCGTCAAACAACGGGTCAACATTGTAAGTGCAACCTGTTAAACTTGTTTTGACTATCAGCTTGATAACTCTTTGTTTAAACGCGCGGACTCATATTTTATCTTACCATTACGCTGGCATCGACCTAATACAGTGGTGGATGTTATGACTTTTTATATGAGGCCTGAAGGAGTTTATATGAGTCGATGTTTGGATGTTCGTAAAATTACTCGGAATCAAGTATAAAGCCATCCTTTTAAGTATAATTAAATCAATTTAAGCACAACAGGCAATTTAATGCCAAGATATTTAACATTTTAGACACACAGCAACAAAAGCAGCAAATACGTGTTTTACAAATAAAAAGCGTTAGTTTCCACGATACCATGATTTACACGTCAAAAGTAATACAACATATTCATTCTTGCTTTAAATGCAAAGTCGAAGCGATTTTTTATTATTTCTTTAAAACGGGTGAGTACGAAAAACAGAAAAAACAAGTATTTGCCTGTTGTGTTATATATCAGACTAACACAATTAAAAAAACGGCGTGACTTTTAGCAACATCTGAACTATTACAAAATGATAGGACAGCAACATGTTATTCTCTATTAGTCGGACGTTTTCAAGATGTTGTGAAGATGTCCAATTTTTTTCTAATCCAATGCACAATTATAAGTGTAATTGTTTCTTTTAACTTAGATCTTCGTTGAAATTAATTAAAGAAGAAGATCGCGTTATCCTTACGGTTAAATATGTAAATTATCCATCAATAGTTTTATATTTACGAACATTACAGGTTCAGTAACTTCATGATATTATGCACACAATTATAACAACAAAACATGAACTTAATGGGAAATTTTCGGTTGGAAATAAACTAAAAATGATGTAAACATAAAATGTGACAAATGACATGTGTATTTGTATCATAAGTAATTCCCCTTGTATTTTCAGGGCGCAGGTCCTGTTGGAAGAACCTAAATAGAAGACCCTAGTAATAGGACAGTGATTTAGCTCCATCGATTGAAATGCATTTTTATATCAATACATTGTACATGATTTTTTAAATTAAATGTTCGCCTTTTTATCTAAAAGTGTGTTTATTTAAGTTATCTTTTATAAAGCGTTATATTGTTTCTCAGAAGAAATTAAGAATGTCGTGACTGAGGATGATAATAATATTATTCTACCATGTGTGCATAATATACGTTTTTCGTTTTGTAATTTGCACGTGACTAACAATAATGCCGATAGGCTAAAGCTAATTAGCTATATTGCTTATATAGGAACATCTAAACAAAGACACGTTGTTTAGTTAAGGACAAACAAAGATAAAGCGAACCTTTAACTTATTTAGAATCTAATATGTCAAAACAAAACATGTTTTGTATGCCGTTAGTGAACTATATACATTTAAGCATTTCGTTACTTAGTTATCGGTTTTATTTGAATTGTTACGAAAAGAGGATCTCCCTTTCCGTGTTCGGATACTGTATCTTTGACCAAAACTTGTTTTAATGCAACTGCTGGTATCTGTAACTACCGTTACCGTATAGATATTGTTTTGTATTGTGCTAGTTCACTTAACGTAACAAAAGTTACACTTTGAATGTTTGTATATTGTTTTCTTCGCCTTAATGCTTTTAAACAGTTGCGGCTAATCCTGTCGAATTGCTTTATATTACGTTATGTTGTGAAATTGAAAGAAGCTCATATGGAACTATGGAACTAAACGAAATGGCACCATATACAAACCAAATTTGACTGTTTGAAGAGTTGTTTTAAAAAAATACTTCTTTATAAAAATGCTAATTACATTAATGTGTTATTTTGTCTCTTTTCGTGTACATTTAGCAATTAAACAGTTACAACGAATGTTAACACTCTGAACAGGATTAAGACACTTATAAAAAAAATCGAATCTCACGTGTTTTAAACACAAAAAAGAAACATCGATGTTATATAAATTTCTAAATACAGTCAATTAACTTACATTTAGAGTTAATAGTTTTTTAGCAGCATCCTAGGCATTTTTAAACAAATACCAAATTCGTATCATTATATCGGCCACAAACAAAAGATACACTCATTTGTAGTTGATAAACTATTGGATTTAACAGTTTTGAAACGTGACTAAATTGTGTTTGGTATAAGACGGATTTGTCAAAGCACAGTTATGATATCACGATGTTTACTAAATGTCTTTTATTGCGGACCACGAACTAGTCAACTGAGCGCTGATACGTGTCCATCATACCAAGAATATAAACTGTAAACAGCTTTATGTGAGTTTTTTTAACCCATATGGGTAGTGTGTGTGTGTGCGTTTTATCTGCGCGCCATCTACGTATTGGTAAACGTGATTCAAGTTTTTCATATGTTGTACCTCTTAACGTAAAATTATTGTGTTAATATTTGTTTATATAATTGACGAATAAAAATTATGTTGACATTTCTTCAACTTTTTAAAAGATAAAAGAAATATAAAGTATTGCAAACGATTAATATTACAAATACATCAACGGTATTTAATAACATATAACGAATGTTATAACCGAGCACGCTATGGTTTGCGACACGGTGTTCATTGGCAGTTTGAAGCATGATACGTTACCTTTATGTCAGTGCAAAGTGAAGCATATTCTTTAATGGTATTGTGCTGTTTGGAGGGGTTTCTAATAACTTAGAAGTGATCAACCGTGTTTTCATCCCAACTCTTTTTCTGCATCTAAATATTTTGACCGTGTGATTTTCTTAGTGTATGTGTGAATAATCGCAACCAGGGATTGACACAATCCGTTTCGTATATTTCGTCAGGGATTGACACAATCCGTTTCGTATATTTCGTCAGGGATTGACACAATCCGTTTCGTATATTTCGTCAGGGATTGACACAATCCGTTTCGTATATTTCGTCAGGGATTGACACAATCCGTTTCGTATATTTCGTCAGGGATTGACACAATCCGTTTCGTATATTTCGTCAGGGATTGACACAATCCGTTTCGTATATTTCGTACATCAAACTGAACTCTTGTTATTTGTTGACAATAAAAGCAACAACCTTGGGTGCAGGACCGACAATAATTACGGTGATATCTTCATTGCAGATAAGAAACAAAATAAAGTGTTCTCTTAAAGTATAGCTTCTTTTTCTAACACGTCCCTCTGGAAGTGTTTTGATATATGTATATAATTTTCCTACTAAAAAATCCACTGCTATAAATCGGCAACAATCGATTAAAGGATTAACATCGGTTACGCCCGGAAACTCATTCCATCAGCCATTATTATAAAAAAAATGTTATTAAAGGGGCCTTTTCACAGATTTTGGCATATTTTGAAGTTTGTCATTAAATGCTTTATATTGATAAATGTTAACATTGGATATAAAAGGCGCCAGTAAAATATAAAGAATACAATTTAAAACAGAAAAAAGGTAGCCCTCAGCAGGGCTCGAACCACTGACCCCTAGAGTACTGGAGTAAAAAGTTTCCGACTTAGACCACTCGACCATCCTTCCGGATACAATAACAGGTGTATTTTATACTTCATTTAACCAATCCCCGTAGTTTCACAAAGTATAACGACAACAACAGAACTCTCCAAATTATTATATCGTTTTGCGTTGCAACGCTTTATAATTTTCGGGTTTTTAAATCGTCAAAAGATGCATATAATGGCTATTTTAGAGCATGTTCAGTATTTCTGTTTCCTCACAAATATCGTAACTCAAACGAAAATTTGCGAATCTGAAACAACTTTTTTCAATTTTGTCAATGTACCTAAACGTAAAAAGGCCCCTTTAAATAGTTGATACAGAATAATTAATTATGTTGTTGAAATATTGATTTTAACTTCGAACCATAGTCCATTTTAATTTACGCTGCAATTATGTTTCAGCGATCTTTGTAATGAGTATACCTAGAAATTCACTCACAGTCTGAATTGAGCAGCTTCATGCAAAAAATAATGTCGTAAGCATTATGCGCCGCCAGGTTAGCTCCAGACAAGCCAACCAGTATATTTGCAATATCTTCTACTCATAGTCCTAAACCAACGTCGACAATACATGAAAAGCGCACAGAATAGGTTTTCAATTGATTTTAGTTATATTTGTCAATTCAGTATCAATGAAGTGTGCAATGGTCGTTGTTTTCAAACGATGAAAGCTGTTATGTGTTTCAGAAAAAAATGTTTATTTACGATTCAACTGTGCAATAAAGTAGATATTTTACCTATCGCATTCTTATCAAACATTCAAATATGGACATAGAAAAAGTGAGTAGTTCTCATATAAAAGAATTTTAATTATAAACAAATCTTGAAATATTAGCTACACCTGTTTTATCGCAACGCTGATTAAAAAAAATATATATTAATTTTTAATAACTACGGGGTATTGTTGCATGGATTAACGCGATGTCTTGATTTTTTAGTGTTTTTTTTAAGGTTGCCATGTTTATCTTTGGTTTATAAAACCTTTATTAATGTTATCATTCACATTTATAGCCCCGTAACGAAGATGCGCGAATATTATTACATTAACCAGGTATGTCACTTTTTCTGTATGTACCTGCGTCAGCATGCTGTATGCTCGTTCGGATTTATAAAGGCTAAGCAATGTGATCACTCCCACGGAAATATTATGTAAAATGTGTTTGCATTATGTATATCTTTACATGATTAAAGTTGCTATATTCACAACTGTATTACCTTAATCTGCCACAGAATGTAGTCATTTTCGTATGCGTTTGTGAGCATGTCTGCCTGTCTTTCCTTTATACATGCCCTCGGCACACACGTCCAGCAAAGTACATGTACTCATAAACTCTTCAATGTACAGCATTGAAAATCGGTTGCATTGTACCGTATGTTATAAAGTTCTACATCAGAGTTTTTTGTAATCAGATGTTAAAAATGTCTTAAATTACACACATAGTTAAACATAGAATTTCTATTATTTTAACAATACTATGATTATGATAAATAGTTTCTTCAAGATATGATGACAGAAGGCGTTTGAGGGGGGGGGGGCGGGATATTCCTCACTATTGTAGATGATGACCGTGGTAAACTTATTTTGCACTTATATTATTAAAGCAGACAAATCAGAGCGAGAAAACTATTTTATCATGAACTAATTCACAATACCATTCAGATCTCAGAAACGCAATTTTCAAAAAGATAACAGACATTATAATAGTAAGTTTTAACAATAAAAATTCAGCACTCAGCGATTCCATTTTCTGGAAGATCGCAAACGTTGGCTTTGTTCAGGAGTTCCGGTTGATACATCGATGTTACCTGGTTGTCTGAAAACAAGCAGACATCCGCATTCATAATAGCGGTATATAGTTTGTTGTTATTATAATTTTAGGTGATGAATACAAACAAAATGCACTTGAATATGTGCAAATATAAATTATTTAAGTAAAACAAAACTTATAATATATTATATTAAAATAAACATGTGAAAATACGGAAATCCTATCATACTCATACATAAGTACTTATATAGTACACATCGTCCTATAGTAAATCATCGTACCAGGTTCGTAGTAGTCATACAGTTTGACAACCGCAGGCTGGGACCCAACCACCAAACCCACCCGTTGCATGGTCACCGTGAAACACGTATCTTTATCGCTGGGGATCTACGCGAGAGAAAAAACGTTCCGGGTAAAATTTTGACATCAAGCCATATGTGCAAACTCAAAATTTGTGAATTTAATTAGAATATAGAATTGAGTGCTTAGTAATCATACTGAAATTCCAGTTGTTAATTAACATGATTAGACGACTTGAATTGAAAGCTGTGCGGTTAGCTGGGCGAAGAGCTGAAGGGATTTATCCGCATACCTCGTCAAAATAGTAGATCTGCATAGAGGGCGCCCCTTCGACCTTCTTCAGGATGTTCAGGTCTGATATCTGGAAAGGCCCGGCCTCGAAGCCAGACAGGAGGCCCATCTCCAGATTAGACATACCGCTAGTTCCAGAGCCGAGGTACCTGTACAGTGTGATATGACAGTAGATACAGGACAAACATTGGAATAACAAAAAACTAAGCAAGAGTAGTTAAGAAGTAGAAACGATCCATTCAAAACTATAAAGACTGCTTTAACTTGTAAAACTATTGATTAGCGAGAAAACAAAACGAATGGTGTAATCTGCAAAATAGTAACCCAAAGTATTGCTTCCATAGAGCGGCTATCGTCTTATGATACATGTTTTCTGACGCTTGTGAGACTCTCTTTACATGAAAATTAACTTACACAATCGCAGTCACATATATAGCTAGGATCGCTCACCTGTGTATTTTTAAGAATCTTTTAAGAAAACATACATACCGATAGAATTACAATATTGCTTTAATGTGATTTCGGAAAATATTTGTTTTAAATTATTGTGCTTAATAATTATCTGTAAAGAGACAAATCCTTTACGACATCGCCGTTATAGTGGCAGGTGAATGACTTGAACAAACATTTAAATATTAACTATCGTACACTTCATCCCAAATATAAACGCTCTGTACCTTGAGGTCAGATAGGTTTGAGAGAAAACCATTTGTAACATAATTTTGAAAAGAATAATTAAACATTTGACTTCTTTTACATCCTTCCGCCTGACCAGCTTAAAACAAGGCATGTTTTATATAAGTTTATGTTATGTTAGTTGGTTTTTTTCAAAACGGGTAGTTGGTTTTTTTCAAAACGGGCTATATTGACACGTAGTCGTCGACTTTTTATCCAATGTGTGTGATTAGAGTAAAGAGTGTGGAGGTACACGAGTTATTTCGTGAAAATCTTTCAAAATAGAAGTTTAAATCATCTGAATGAACAGTTAACAAAACATTCACGACGGGCAAAATGTGATCCCGAATGCTCACTCTGAGCACGTTTTGTTCGGTACACTACAAATCCAATTAAAAAAGCTAAACGCCGACAAGAACAATAAATTGTTCAGTTTTTGGTTATCAAATTATTTTAACGGCAATTCTCTATCTTCCCTCGGTAGAGCAGTCGTCAGTTACTGGCACATGTATGTGTAATAAGTACTGATAAATCAGCTAAATTAGTTAAATTGTTAACAGGTTTACTGACCGCTGTGAAATACTGTTTAAAACTTCAAAACATCCAACCAAATTCATACACGTTGTATGACCGTATGAAATGAATAATAAATATAAACCTATTTACGTACCTGAAGCAAACCTTTAGTTTAAAGCCGTTAATATTTTCATCTGAGATAATGTGGCTAAGGTTGAATTTTGGCACCATTGGTTCTGTCATGATATTATAATTGACAGACACCTGCAAAACATTATTCTAGTTCAAGCAAATGTATGAGTTTAAAAAACGTTGTATGTTCATTTGTGTGCAATTGTTAAAGCAAAACAGTAGAGAAATATAATAAAAAAATGAAAGTCATCAATATGACCATTTAGTGGCATTAAAATATATTATAAAAATGGTGATCGAATCTAGGAAACGTTTTTTTTTTAAATATAACACATATAAGCGATTAAGGTCATGCAAGGTTTGACTCGGGCATCAAATCTTATTTTATAGGAACACTGACTGAAAATTTATACAGAAAAAAGCCATCTAAAGCAACAGCAAAAT
The DNA here is from genome assembly GCF_020536995.1 of Dreissena polymorpha. Classification (NCBI taxonomy): domain Eukaryota; kingdom Metazoa; phylum Mollusca; class Bivalvia; order Myida; family Dreissenidae; genus Dreissena; species Dreissena polymorpha. Next base: position 135,471,063 of record NC_068358.1, on the reverse strand, counting down.
TACCGAGACGAGGCAGATTCCTTTTCCTTCAGCATTTACATCTACAAACTTGGTTTTTGGTGGAGCCTAGAAAAAATGAACACGCTTGATCAATTTTTGGCAACTGTACGCATGCCAAACGACTGAGAGCCACTTGCAATAGTATTTACACAAAGCCATTGCCTTTGCAAGCCGCAATATGTAGAAATTGAATTTTGAATGCAAAAATTCAATTACAAATCCTTAACGTAGTATAAAGTGCACATTTAGCACGATTGAGACTGCCTTTCATTGCTCTTTTCGATATTTAGTACTGTCGGACAAGTTTAAATTTACAGACAGACACACGACACGACATCCAAGATGAATCCTCTATATTTTCATATACATCGTTGTAGGGGTTTAATTTCATTTTATATTATTTTAAATATACTTGTACAATTTAAAAAAACGACTATTTTCGGTCACAAATTCTTACTGCAAATACATGCAGTGGTTACAAAATAATAATAATAATAATGTATTTATATGCATATCTTTAAGTGTGGATGCTGTCCCCACGTACCATGTTTTAACGATATGCATTGTGTTATAGCGCATCCGGAGTAAAAGGTTAGCAATCGCATCTCTAAATCTGTTGTGTGTTGTTGTTTTTTTAAATTATGTTTGCCTTAACTTACATCCATCATTTGGAGGACCTGGGCGTTCTGCGCGTTAATGTTGAAGACCTGACCTGTCTTTACCGGCCGTGTACCAATCGTCACCCGAATGTCGATAGTGTCCGAGTAGACCAAAGCAGCCGCTACTGACAGACCTTGAAGGGCGATCACGGTATCCTGAATTAAAGATGGCAACAACTTAATGTGAAAAAACAACTTCATAATACTTAATGAAAAAAGGAAATAAAGACAGAAAATGCATGCACTAAAATGTAATTTCAAATAGAGCATGTAATTATGTATGATGCATTTAGCAAATGTTTAAAACTAGTAGCTATATGCGATGAATAATGATTTTACTGAACGCTTTTAAAACTTCCCATTTTGTAAACTTTGTTATTTGTGAAATGCAAAAATGAAGAAAAAAAAACACTCACGAACCTGCGTAGATCCAAACCCACCGGACGGACTTCTTTGCTCCACCAGCCACTTGACAATCTTCAGGCTCACTACAACGTCCTGGTGCGTGGCGTAGATAAGAAGCACGTACGAAGTGGTTTCAATATCGCGCGCTTGAGCCCTTCGAGGTGGCCCGCTTCCGCTAGATGGCGCTTCTACGCTGGCCCTCCAGTATAGCATGCCGCCTTAAACATTAAGATATTGTTAAAACATATAAATTATTTGCAACAATCATCGGTCCAAATTTTGTATCATCGTTTGAATCGTTTTCCTTCATTTTCGGTATTGTAAACATTTGATAAAACATATAAAGCAGTTCATACATTATTTGGTATAGATCAACAATTAATGTTGATCAATACATAGAATTTAAGTTTTAATGCTGCTCGAAGAAATTAATTTTTATGCTATATGCATTATGCATCATGCGAAGACGAAATGTATAAACCATCATCGGTTGTGCATCGTATGGCGATTGTTAAAGTATAAACTATGTAATTTGAATATACCATCGTAACCCTTTGCTACATGCTAAATTTTTACAAAAAATACGTTATGGATATTTGCGAAAAGTATTACTTTCTTCAGTAGCCAAGGTCATCAATTTCTGTTTGACGGTTGAAACTTTGCTACTTTTGGCGAGTACAAGAGCGTATCCCGCAATTGCCAGTTCGAACGAATTGTCCATATCATTGACTGCCTTCTCTAACGCCTTGACTCCGTCATCAATAACTGACTCCATTTTAGGCTTATCATTGCCATAAAACTAGAATCAAAGTTTATCGCAAACTTTATCATTCGTAGTGAAAAAAAAAACAAGTACAAGTTAGGATAAGCCATGTAAGTGCATCAATATTGAATTAAACCTCTATTCGATTATCGGCGTTTAGTGCAGTATGTGGTATGAATGTGTACGTAATAATTTCAATTTACCATTTTCGTCATCCTGTTAACATAGTTGTCCACATTATAACAGCTTTTAACTTAAGTATGTTAATTATTTGAAAACATGATTTCCTCCTTATAAGCGTGAATAAGCAAAAATGATATTATATGCGAATACGTGAGAGATACGTGAAACTGATTAACTTCCATGAAATGATCTTGAAATGCATCCAATAGCACACTCATCAAGATAATTTACTCGAGTATACATCTATGTTTGCCTACCCCTTTGTCTTTGGCTGTCAACAAAGCAATCAACACAAATGAAGCCAGATTCATTGGACCCGATGCCGAACCTCCCTGCAATTTTTGATGCAACAAGAAGATATTAATTAAGCAATGTTATTGTACAATAATGCGATTTGCATCGGTCTAACGTTACAAGAGGTACTTGCCTGATTAATCTTACAGGGGACACATTGATAAACAGTGTTTCATTTTTTAGTCCTTGATAAACACAATATTTCGGTAGTTTTGATTTCTGCGTTGTCTTGGACATTGCACGCTACTAATTGAAGAATGAGACGTTATGAAAAGATTTATGTACATCACACGATTTATATTCATTTATAAATGTTTAATAAATTACAAAAAGTGTATGTTATTTTACAATGATACGTACCAGCATTTCAGAGTGGATCACTCTTCCCGGCTCTTTGAAGAAACCAATCTTTTCGTCATACTGGTCAAGTGTGAAGTCGATCGCTTTCCTTACGGTAAAAGGGTCAATGAAGATGTAGGGACTGGCCTGAGCGAAGGACTTGATCACGAACGCTGTGAGCCAAGTGCTACCTGACGGGTCGCTTTTGCCAAAGGCGCTGAATGACCAGTCAAAGCGTTGATACGTCATCTGACGTTGGTAGCCTGTAAGGGCGGAACTTTTATCACAGGTAACAAAAAGTGTGTTCGCTACACATACGGTTTAATAATAAGTTTTTTAACAAAACTTTAAATATTATACTGTCGATTTAAACAGATGTTTTGTTATCAATCGATTATGTGTGATAGAACACCTTAATGCACAAACACACTAACACCGTTTCGACATTGAACCCTTAATTCAAATAGATAACATAATTAACATAGCAAGCCAACTAAATGCACTACCGTTCATCATGTTGTCCTTAGCCTTCTCCAGTTCGGCCGATTTAAGCTGCTTTATCGCATCAAGGTATATCACAACCACGATGTTTGGCACTAGGGTAATCATATTTTGTTCGCCGCAGCCGTACGGCATTTGCAGTAGATTTGTAAGACCGGATATGGAAGGCCCCATTAAATCGCCTGAAATGTGTATAATAAACTACGCATTTCACGTACATTATTATTAGAAGTAATATTGTTATAATAATAATAATAATTATTATTATTATTATTACTTGTATTATTATTATAATAAGTATTATTATAAACATAATACCTATTAAGTAGAAGTAGTAGTAGTAGTAGTAGTAGTAGTAGTAGTAGTAGTAGTAGTAGTAGTAGTAGCAGTAGTAGTAGAAGTAGTAGTAGTAGTAGTAGTAGTAGTAGTCGTAGTACTAGAAGTAGTAGTAGTAAAATTATTAGTAGTAGTAGTAGTTGTAGAAGTAGTAGTAGTAGTAGTAGTAGTAGTAGTTGTAGTAGTAGTAGTAGTAGTAGTAGTAGCAGTAGCAGCAGTAGTAGTAGTAGTAGTAGTAGTAGTAGTAGTAGTAATAGTAGTAGTAGTTGTTGTTTTTTGTTGTAGTTGTTTTATTATTATTATTATTATTATTAGTAGTAGTAGTAGTAGTAGTAGTAGTAGTAGTATAAGTAGTAGTAGTAGAAGTAGTAGTAGTAGTAGTAGTAATAGTAGTAGTAGTAGTAGTAGTAGTAGCAGTAGTAGTAGTTGTTATTGGTTTTGTGGCTTTTTAAATATATATATATTTATTTTATATCTAATAAATTCATCCGATGGGCATTCTTCATATATACCACGTGACCGTCCAATATATTCAGGTATTCTATCCAAAAGTCTGTATTTTATCCATATTGAACAGTTCAGTACAGGTGCACTAAGCAATTGTTTTCTAACGATAAAAGCCGTTACCTAGAAAAAGTACATTTTGATACATCGACTATCTCCGGAATCCCCCGTAAGATAGGCAGATTTAAGCAATAAATCGTTTGCTGATCCAGAGTTATAAAAAGTATCTGAATGTACAATAATCAATTCACAAAGGCGCTTGTCTTGAAAAAATCATAGATGAAATTAAAGCGCCTGTTTACTGGGAAGCGTTTTGTTTTTGTTGTAATACATGCATATTATAGCATTAAAATCAAGCAGAGAGCTTAAGAACGGGATATAGAATAAAAAGTTTATTAGACGTTTAAACTGTACAAAACGTGATATATTTGGACTCGCACACAGTTTGAGGTCATATTGGACTCGCTAAACGGCTCGTCAAATATGACCTCAAACTATGTGCTCGTCCAAATATATCTCCGTATTGTACAGTAAAACGTCTAATTACCTATAAATATCTTACCAATTACAGATACTGATATTCTATCTGACCCCTCAACTACGTCATCCGGCAGATATACGGCTAGTTCCTGTGTAATTGCACTGGTATTGCGCAGGTCAATCAATAGAGGTATGGCGTACGACTTCGGGATACCTTCCGGCTTTTTGGAAATATGTATGTATATTTCATTCAATCTATGTGTATATATATAAAGATTATTGAATTAAATATAATATGACTTCGTTAGTGTGTTTTCTTCTAGTATACCTTTTCTTATTCGTATGATGCAATCGCTATAGTTACAAACAACGTATAGTAATGCTTTTGGATAAGTAAAATACATTAAATAGTTTTAATGAAAGCTTGTTCGTTCCCCTGCACGATCACTTGTGAAGTGATTGGTCATGATATCATTTAACGGCCAAGGTGATCCGCCCCATCACTGATCGAAGAAGAGCATTTGTCATTGACTGGCATAAGGATATTCATTTTAATTGGTAAACCAGTTAAAACATGAAACGTATGAAGAGATTAACTAGCCCGCGTGTTTAAACTTAAATACTGTTGAAAACGGTACCAGAGTGAAAGCTTAGCAGACCGATATACAACGCGGGTTCAAGTTATCGGTAATGTTAAAACTTTGTTTCAAATGGCAAAGAAAGAAAGTGTGAAACAAATACCCGGACTAAAAGTTGCTTCTTGATCGCATCCCCTGCCGTCGCTGTAACAGCTTTGACCTCCACATCCACCAAGCCGAGCTCGACTGCTTTAATTGGAAATTTCACCGCCGATGCTCCCCCTGGTGCGACCTTGTTTGAAAATGTGGTTTGTATTGTCATTCTTTCATTTGGTTTAATAATGTATGCATCGTGTCTGTACTTTAATTTCATTATAAGCCCCAAAATAAACGGACAATGTTTGAAATAGAAATGCATATTGGTGATTTGTATGCATTTAACAGGTTCCAATCGAACTCCTAGAATGCTATTTTTCTAGCTATGAGTCCATAAACGTGAAAACTATTGTATTGCGAATTCGTTTTTGACAATGTGTACTAGTATCAAAGAAGGGTGCCGTGTTCCATATCCTACCTTTATATTGCGGACAATGTCCTTGTTATCATAAGAAAGTACCGCCTTTCCATTTGCGCCTTTCTCCACTACAATGTTTTGAAAGGCTGATGACTTTTTTAATGTAACCTCCACCTGCAAGAAATGTATAATATATATATACTAAAATAAGTACATATGACAGACTCATCACATTAACATTCGTAAAAAGTGACTACATCTGTCGTCCCTGTTGCTGGTCCAGTATTTACGTTGTGGTTTAAACTGGCGTCTACGTAAACCGATTGACTTACTTCGACCGTTTCTGTGAAATAGTTGAAGACGTCTGCCTGAAGGATGACCTGTTCTCCCCGCACAACAGAGTAGGGCATTTCCAAACGCACGAAGAACTGTAGGAATACCTCCAGCTGTGAATGCAAAAATATATAATATACTTATTAAATGATTGTGTTAAGAAAAAATCTGCCGATTTTTAGAAATACAAAGGGCTGCTGAAAAACCTCCATCTGCATGTTACACGGAACTCCATCCTTAATTGACAACTTGCGCCTATAAATAGAATGTCTTAATTTAGAACATGCAACAATACAGAAAAAAAACACTTGCATACATGCAATAATTTGTTTCAATGTTCAAACGGTTCGTTTTGGTAAGTGTAACAATACGCGACGGTGTAGTCCAAAAATGTACTCTTAGAAAAGAGCTTTGATTATTTCTGATCTGGCCGTCCCTTCGAGTACAAGGCTAAAAGGCAAATTTAAAAGACAGTTGTTTCCAGAGAAATTTGCAACAAACCAAAAAATAAATGAAATAGCCCAAATACCTATTATATTTATTTTTTTTTAAAGCACCGCCTGGCTATTATTTAGAAAATCCAATATGTAAATGTTATGTGAATTCCCATCGGTATTCCATATTTTCCGTGACGTTGACATGTATAATCCCTTACTATAATAGTATCGGCCCCATAGTATCAGGTTTTTAACGAAAAACCTTCAAAAGGTGCTAGAAATTAATGTTTTATCAATATTTAGAAGTTGTTATTTATTGGATGGTTATCTATGTCTATAATGATCGATCATTGTCATGATTTCCTGTGTTCATTGGAAAGTAGGTCATGTTTATTCCCGGATTAAGCTGTGATTTTAATTAATTAACACACAATTATGTCTGTTTTTATGGATTAAGAGTATCAAATGTTTCATATGCCGCATATTTTTTAATAAAATGTAAAAATATTTTAAGAACAACATTAGCAAAAGTTTCGTTTTTCCATTAAGTTACTTTTTTTTTTAAAGCGCGTGCGCATAGTTACAAATCCTAGCAACCAATCAAAAGGGCCGATACTATGATACAGTTGTTTATGAAACAGATTACTAATAGCCAGTATTTCGTCAAAACATTGCCGTTTAAAATGCAGTTTTCGTTGTTATGTCTCAGAATACAGATTTAACAATAGATTTAGATATAACACATGCGTGTTTTGGTGTTTGTTCACTTCCAAACTTCGTATGTATTCATTTAGAGGGCCGATACTACGGATAGACATGGTAATTATGCGACATACACCGAAATATCATTCAACGGCAAGCAGCAATTTGTAAGTTACCATTCTTATTAGTAAAGCACCAGGTAATTTAAATGTAGTAGTATTTATTTTTTAACATTGAAAAAGTCGATAATTTGACTATTGTTTCTGCCGTTAATGGTTGGATTAATAATAATCTGTAGGATTTGTTCACTGTTTATGTTTGTAGCTTGTTTTTGTTTTAACATTGCTAAGATTGGTGTTTCAAAAAAAAATACTACCAGTTCTTTTCGGGTTTCTGTTTCAACGTTTAGTGACCAATCCGTGTGAATAGTCTTATTATTTCAACAACTGTATAGTAGTCTGCACTCTGACAAAGTATTTTGTTACAAACTTTTACATTTCTTACACAAATAGCAGTGACCATTGGAAATATTAATAATAAAAACTTCATAGCTGTATAACAGTATAAACAACATATGTGTGCATAAACTTTAACTTAAATCATAATAAATAATTCCAATACAAGTCTACAAGGTCGTTGCCATGAACAAAATATATGTATATTACATGATACACTAGTTATGATCAACGGCGATCATGAAGTATGGTTAAATTACAAGTAAACCTCTCCGCGCATGCACTTTATTCTGTAATAAATGCATTCTCAATATAACACTGCTTATGGACTCAATCAAACAAAGACCACAAACTGCCTTCCTCGCTCTAAAACACATAATTTTCTAAATCCATATTTAATTCACGTTTTGGTTGTTAAACCAAAAACTTCGTTATCGTATTTTTTAACGACTGACAACTAAGTTTTTACATAACACTTTAACAAAGAAATGTACATAAACATATACGTTGATTACATTTGCGGGTGATGGAGCCACGCCAAGACCCGATTCTTCGTTGACGGCGAAGGCAGTGGCGACCCATGTCGTGATTGTATCTGGCACGGTCGTTTCAATCAACGCAGTGCCGACAGAGCTATTAACAAAGTCAGTATTAAAGCAAACCTGAATCACACGCCCGATCGCAGTTTGTATGGTGTTATCTTGGTATAACGAAATACCTTTAGATACAGCATTAATTTCATTTTTATACTTGTGTTCTGTCTTTCAACATACACAGTATTCCTCCAACCTGTAGTTTTAGAACATATATGTGACCGCTAATCAGCTTAGTAGCTGTTTCTCTGTATGGTGCGCTGAGCCGTGCTTGTATATGGGTCATGCTCTGTGATAAAGGGGTTAAATGCATTTGCGTAAAGTGTCGTCCCAGATTAGCCTGTGCATTCCGCAAAGGCTAATCAGTGACGACGCTTTTCGCCTAAACTTTATTTTGATAAGACTTTCTTTAAATAGAAAATATCATAAAAGCGGAAAGTTTCGTCCCTGATTAGCCCGTGCGGATTGCAAAGGCTAATATGGGACGACACTAAACGCACATGCATTCAAACTCCTTTCAACAGAGCACAGCTCAAATATAAAACGTTTTTTTGTTTTCGAAGCAACGCGCATCGCATAAAAATCGAAGTATAATTTGAATCATATGACATGCATTTGTCTTTTATTGACTGTGTATTTTACGCATATAGCGAATGAATTGTCAATTGATTAGCAAAGCTATAGAATATAAAACGGATTATCATGATCACAAAGATGCCCTTAAAGCTTCATTGTAACCACTGTATGTGCGGCATCAAGTTGCTTTTGTGTTAAGCTGTGCAAAGTGTGTGACCTCGTCAGGATTGTTTCGGTGTAGATACGTAAGGTTTTGACCAAGATTCTTTGCAATAATTCTATACAGCAGGAACATTGACTGCCAATAAAATGTTGCAAATTTTCATTTTTTTAGCAAAAGGCAAACTTACAACAATGTCTTATTGTCAATAAAAAAAACTGTCAGAGAGTTTTAATGTGCATACTTATCGGCAATTAAGCAATTTAAAAAGTTTCAAAACAAATCATTAACAAATGCATTCTACAAATGAATATGTTTACCAACTATTCTGATTATGCATGTCATAATCATAATGCCTTACTCATTCTCTAAAAGAAATATATGCTTTTATAAGCCTGCAAACAACGACATTATATCGCTCTGATTCCCTTGTTGGAAAGTAGCGTTTTACATAAAGGTATTTTTTCTGTGTATATATTTCCTATTAAATTTTGCCAAAAAATATTGTTCACTTTGTACCTGACTTCAAAGCAAGAAACCTCGACAAAGAGTTCCCTTCTAAATATAACTCACGGACGAATTCGCGTACCTGCGTATGCACTTGTTTGTATAGTTTTATTGTGGTCGTGATCAGAGATTTTGTACGAATACTTTCCCAGCGAATGTTTTTCTATGCACATTGCTAAACGCATTACTTGTGTAAGTTACATATGGTGACGGAAGTGCTGTAATTCATTTCAAGGCATCTAACAATAACATACGATGTCATCTAAATACAAACTGTTACATCTGCCTAACAAATCATGTCTGAATTGTGATCACAAACATTTCAGTAGCTACTTTCACAGGAAAACATAAGGTCGTATATGATCGCACTATTCACGGTAATATAATTAATAATGATTGAATCTCAAAAAGCATGGGGCATGGTGTCCGAATAATATAGTTTAAAGAAGTCCGCATTATAGGGACCGAGTCGACACGTAACCTATCGTTTTGGTACTTCTGTTTGATATTTACTCCCATCGTCTTTTAACATAATTTCCTGTTTTATTTCAACTTACTCTGCAGTTGCGGACTCATATATCCATGTTTCCGGAAATAGTTTCCGGACCCTTGGTTGACTCGCTCGGGCTTGGGATTGGGCTGGGGATGCGTTAACTTCTGGTACTGCAAACGCTATAGGCATGGCCCTATCGTCAACTTTTGTAAGACATGACAAACCAATTTGATCCATTTTGTATCTTTCCATAACAAATTGAGTTCAACATTTGTGTTAAAAACATCAGTTCCAAC